>NC_056746.1:1278293170-1278300670 GCF_019279795.1 Protopterus annectens | reverse complement strand
GAGCTGACACTGTCCATTAATAGTATGGGGGCACTCCTGGGGTTTTCTGTTTCCCTTCCATAGATCAACATTGCACTTAAAAATGGAAAAGGATGAACTTTATTTTATGTGGATGGGGAATTTGTTGCAGAGCAGTGATATCCTCTGTGAAGTATACCTGTCCCTCCAAACAGTTCTGTTGATGTTGAAGAAGAGGTTTAGATCCCTAGACTGTGCATTTCTGAAGCCATTTGATGTGCAGTAAATCCATCAGTAATGGGTCTAATGATGCCATGTATGCCACACACAAGTCACCTGATAGCAGTCTGTAGGATAAAAAATATTTTGACAGGGCTTTGAGTCGGACATGTTGTTTAGGCCTTATATCATTTTAGTAAGATATCTCTATGGGAGTTCCAGTTGTGTTGCCTGGACAGATACAAGTCAAAGGGGGCATTATATTCAATGACTGGCCTAATGAGGGCTGAGTAAAGAGAGAGCATGACATTCCTAGATCTAGACACAATCCTTTTGTTTATAAGCAGAGTAATATTGAAGAACTTTCTTACAACAATAGACACATGTTGGTCAAAAGTAGAGTCACTAGCCACATAAGTTCACAAATCTCAAATAAGTGGTTTAACTCTTAGGTGTGTATTGTCCATGTGGTAGTTCCTAGGGATAGATGACTTCCCAAAGGATATAATGCATTTTTTTTGGCATTTAGTTACAGATCATGATTTTGACACCAGTTATTTATTTGAGACAAACCTTCCTGCGGGGCAGTAAAGTAATTTGGGGATTCAATAACTGCTCCTAGCTTGCAGTCATTTGCAAACTTAGACAGAGCTCTTTTGTATTGGCTTTTACTTCAGGAAAGTAGATGTCAAACATGAGATGTTAAATATGGGGGACTTCACTGGTGACTGGTCTCTTTGTGGAGGCAACTTCTCCTGTTTTGATTATTTGCACCCTATCTGTGAGCCAGTTAGCAATCCAGTGGGATTTATGACCATGCAGTTTTTAAAAGGCAATCAATGCCTTTTTTTCTATTGTATATTGCATTAATTTTATGATTCAGCCATAGGCATTTTCACAGGATTTGTCTGTGTATTTGCATCTTACTGATAGGTGCTAATGAATGCTGAAGTTAATAATTAAGCAATAACCGACGATGTGGTGTGGTATATTGAAGATTTACCCATGGTTAGTGTGGTTTAATCACGATGGTGAAGCCCGAGTGATGCCAACTGTGGGTAAATCTTCAATATACCACAACCACGGAGTCAGTTATTGCTATTATACAATGACATTATTTAAGAAAAAAAATACTTACTTTTGTTAAATAATGTCTTTGTATAATGGCGCATTACTGTTCTTCCACCAGAGATGATGTACTGCGCATGCATATGGGAATTGCGTTCCCATGCATACCCAGTACATCAATGCTTTGAAACGGAAGCAATGGAGAAAAGAAAGTCTCCATTGCTCCGTTTTTTTTTTTTTTATTAAAAAAAGTTTTGGACACCTTATACCAATGGAAAGATGTTTGGGAGACTGGACCTTTTTCCGTTGGTATATTGCAGGATTTACAATGGGCACACTGGCCAATCAGCGTGCACATTTTGGAATATTAATGGGGGTCATTGCATAATGTCATATAATTTGCTGTCAGTTTCCAAAGCATATTTATTTTAGTTAGTAAGAATAGAATCCAACTCAGATTTCATAAATGTCTCATCTGTTGCATCTGTTTCCCAAGCAAGTCAAGAAAGGATGGCTCATTTCTGAATGAGTAAAGATGATGGTGTCATGGTCTGTACTAATTTCAAGGGGTATGACCATGGGTATAGGGCAGGAAGTTCCTAGGTTTGTCAGTTTGTGATCTTGGATATTACCATCCCTGGTTGGACTTTGTACTATTTGTTCCAGATTGCTTTAATTAACAGTTAATTATTCAGGCATATTTAATAAAAGCAGGCAGAGGCAGAGCTCCAGATTCTTCAGCTGATTTATTACAAAACATACAAGCGCTTTCACCACAAGGCTTCTTCAGGTGTATAAAAAAACAGCACTCACACACCTGTATATATATTAAACATTAACTAGTCACATGATTAAAAGATAAGACTCTTAAAGGTACATAAGAGCAGTTGTGTTCAGCCTACAATAAAATACATAATAAAATGTATAAACTTCATTACATAAAAGCAGTGTTACAAAATAATATATATAAAAATACATATTAACCACAAAAGTTTAACATATACTGCCTACAAAGTGGTCTATTTCTCAGGATGGGTCTCAATGGTACATGGTCATTAAGACCATGCCCTGTGTTGGCTCTTAATCTCACAATCCATTTAGCCTCCAGGTTCTCAGTTTGAACTCTGATATCGCCACCCCTCAAATTCCCATAACATTTACCTAATACCATGTTGGTCATTGGTCTCCTTTATGTGTTTGGCTAAAGCATTAAACACACTACCCTTCTTAATATGGTATAGGTGTTCCCTGATCCTGTCCCTTAATAATCTATTGGTCTTTCCCACATAGAATTTACTACATGCCTGGCAGGTGGCAAGGTAGACCACATGGGAAATATCACACCTGGCACTAGTTCTTAGTGCATAAATTATACCAGTGTTTGGATGTTGACATTCCACATCTTGATTTATAAATTTGCAGAATTGGCACCTGGTACACAGCCTAGTCCCTGGTGTGTCCTCAGTCCTAATTTGATCTCTGGGATTGCATAATCGTCTCCTTAGTGATTTCTTATTTTTAAAAGTAAACTGTGGATGTGTTCCTATCAAGTTACTCACTTGTTTGTCAGCTGTCAGGATATTCCAATGTTTACCTATAATATCTGTATAATATCTTATATTTCTAGAATAAGTAAAACACATTTTGAGTGGTTGTGAAGTTTGTTTCTGTTGACTCCCATTGCATATATCACTTCCTACCAGTTCAGAGAAATAGGGCCTGGCTCTACTATGTCTAAAGTTTCTTACTGTCTTAATACTTTTGTTAACAAGTTTCTGATCGTAGCCCTCTCTGACAATTATGTGTCTGTCTTTTCTAGTTGTTCCATGAAATCTACTTCTCTAGCATTTAATCTAGAGGCCCTATAAGCTTGATTCTGTGCAACATTCCTAAAAGTATATTGAGGGTGCATGCTGTCTTTTCTCAATAAACTATTCACATGACATCCCTTCCTAAACATTTTAGTGCTCACTGCACCATTAGGTTCTTGTATAATAGAGACATCTAAAAAAATTAACCTCAATGTATGACCAATTCATAGTGAACTCGAGGAAGTGTGTTGAAACATTGATATAATCCACAAACTTCATTAGCTGTTCTATTGACCCCCCCCCCCATAAAAGGAAGAGGTCATCTACAAACCTACGAAAAAATAAAATATCATCCTTGAAATCACCCACGACCAAGTTGTCTTGTTCCCATTTCGACATTACAGCGTTCGCGTAACTGTTTGCACATGATGTTCCCATGGCTACCCCATTACATTGCCAATAAACCTTATCCCTGAACATGAATACATTATTCTGTAGTACCAGGCTTAGTAATGACCGTATCAGGTCCACCATGTCACTATCATACTCTCTGGTTTCAAGAATTAGTTTAACTACACTGTTAATCCCCAAATCATTTGGAATAACAGTAAAAAGCAACACCACATCAAGGGTGACTAACAGCATTTGCTGTTTACAAGCTTGTTGTTCTCTTCCACATGTAAATCTGTATAGATCTCTAACAAAATGTTCAGTATCCTTCAAAATATAAGCTGACTGTTTAATAAGATTCCTAAGGAATTTCTCCACAAAAATAGATATAGACTCAGTGCACTGGTTGCAATGGGCCTCATAGGGGGATTCTCCCTATTTTTGTGTACCTTAGGTAATCCTTGGATCACTGGGGTGGTGGGGTTGAAAATAAGAAAATATCTTAATAGATTTTCATCAATAAGACCCATCCTGGCTATTTCCCTTAACTTATAATGCACATATTCAACCATTCTTTTGACTTGTGATGAAGTAATAGCTTTATAAAATGTGTCATCATCTAATAGAGCAAGCATTCTCCTATCATAATCTTCCCTATCCAAAATTACAATCTGTCCTTCCTTGTCTGCAGGACGTATCATGATATGTGAGTTTGTTTGTAAATTATTTAATGCTACAAATTGATCCTTAGATAAATTACACCATCTATTGCTATAAGGGTATGACTTTTGTTCATGAAATACTGTATAAACATCATCTAAGCATAACTGTTCAAATGCAAAAACCAAGGGATTTAATTTAGGTAAAAACGAGCTGGGTTTTTTGAACATAAATTCCCCATTTTCGCCATTATTCGCATACATAATTTTCAGCATTAAATTGCGTGTAAATAATTTAATGTCAAATACAACTTCAGTAATATCAGAGTCAACAGCCAGAATAAAAGAAAGTCCTTTTTCCAGTACATTACATTCATATCTGGATAAAGCATAGGTGGATAAATTAACTATTAATTTTTTTGTGTTCATGAAAGCTTTCTTTATCGTATACAGACTCACCGTTCCTTCTGGGTGCTTCCTTTTGGTTCTGGTCATGCTTCTCCCTCTCTGTTGTCCCTGGTTCAAACCACATCTTCCTCGGCTTATAGACCTGTTTCTGGTTGGAAGAGGAAATGTCAACCCTGGAGGTCGTAAGATTTCTAAAAATGAAGGGTGAGTGCCAACATCAAGGTCGCATATGTTAGAAGCATTACCATTTACTTCTTGATGGACTTGTGTTGTAGTTATAATAGTTTTCCTTCTTACTACTGTCGCCTCAGCCATCGGTGTAGTGCAACCTAAGTCAATAGTTGTTTGAACCCTCCCCTCATCCATTTCCTGGATTTCTTCAGAATCTAGATTGGTGGAGGTTTTCGTAGCGGCTTTCCCGATTGGCGGGAACCTCCGTGATGCTTTCTTGGTTGATAGAGTCAGCTGCAGGGGTTTGAATGTTAACCCTGTTGTTATTATTAACTACTCTTGGCAACATAAAGACATGGCCTTGTGAAAAGTCTTGTCTATCTCTATATAACTTTTTTAACTTGATTTGTATTAACTTACGGGAATAGACAAGATCGTTCTCAAGCATGTCATTGATTAGCTTCACAATCGAAGCAGAATCATATATTTTACACAGATCAAGATATTTATTCTTAATCTGAAGTAATAGCTTTGTTTCTTCTTTCTCAGCAGAATCGGACAGGAGTTTTAAGTAACCGGCACTGGTCTGTAGATTTAATTTCTGCCATTCACATAATAGTAAAGGATCGCAGTCCGCTTGAGCGGCCATTTTAAGGATTCTCAGTCCCCGAGGCACAATGCCTTCAGCAATACAGGCTTGGAGATGAAATTTCTCAAACTGTGTTCTTTTTAGTTTGAGCAAATCATTTTTCTAACAAGAATAGTTCACTTTTCAGTGCCACAATGTCTATATTCATGCATTCATCTCCATCCGCATATTTATTTGACACTGAACAATTAATCTGCTTAGTGGTTGAGTTGTTAAAATCCTGTATAATGACAGCATTTTATTGATTTTGGCATCAAGAAGTTTAGGCAGGAAATTATCATGATCTCTAAGGTACACAGATGGTAGCTATAGATTCCTATAATATTATTTTCACTAGGAGTCATATTTAGGGTTGCCACCTTTTCAAATGCCCAAAGTGGGACATTTTTGGTACAAATGGCAGATTTTGCAGGCCAAAACATACCTACGGCCAGTACAAATGACAGAACTTCACTTTTTTTGCCTAAATAAAAGCTTATTCTTGTAGCATTTTAGTTGCTTATTCTGTTTCGTATAACATTTAGGTGTTTCAGATACAGAATAACTGTTTTATGCAACTATTACATATAATATAGGAAATAATTTTGTCCTAAAATCTGAGGACATTTGCCATTTTTACAATTTTTTTGCGGGACACAACTGCCCAAAGATGGACTGCCCCTCGCAAAGTGGGACAGGTGGTAACCCTAGTCATATTACTAACTACTAACAACTAAAACCTACCACCCCCTCTGCAGACAAACTTCCTGCAGAATTCTTGCAAATTGGAGCCAAAGCCATTGCGTACCCCATTTCTATTCTGATAAATAGATCTATTAATGAAGGAACTTTCCCTTCTATCTGGAAGATATCTCACATTATCCCACTACACAAAGGGGGGAACTGTAATGACTTCTCAAACTATTGCCCCATAGCACTTCTATCACCTCTAGCTAAAATCTTGGAAAAATGTATCCACAAACAACTTCTTAACCACCTTCTCCAAAACAATCTACTTGCTAACTGCCAGCATGGATTCAGACCTTCCCACAGTACTACCACTGCTTTACTCTCCTTTACCAACACCATCAACTACAACCGCAACAACAATTATCTATCATCTTCAGTCTTCATTGACTTATCTAAAGCTTTTGACATGGTCAATCATAAACTTCTCCTGCACATACTAAAATCTCTCTCACTTGATACCCCTTCTTTAACTTGGTTTACATCTTACCTTGAAAACCGACAGCAGGCAGTACTCTGGAAAGATTCACTATCTAATCTTCTTCCTATCTCCTTAGGTGTACCTCAAGGCTCTATCCTAGGCCCCCTTTTATTTTCGATCTTTATTAATGACCTCCAATCAGCCATCCCTAACACCACCTGCATACAATATGCAGATGATTCTACTATAATATGCAGTGCCACCTCTCAAAATGAACTCCAAACTCTTACCCAAAAAGCCTTTTCTACTGTCAAACAATGGTTCTCTGATCGTTGCCTTCTCCTCAACCCCAAGAAAACCAAACTGTTACTGTTCTCACCTACCCGTAAATCTACCCCACTTAACTTCACTCTCACTTCCACTGATTGCACTCTCATTTCTCCTGATTCAACTACAAAATTACTAGGAATAATTGTTGACAATAATCTAAGCTTTGACTCTCACATCAACAACACAATAAAAGTAGTTAACAAAAAAATTGGATCCCTTTACAGAATCAAACCCTTCCTTACACATGAAACAAGAACCACCTTAGCCAGATCTCACCTTAGCTCTACTCTTCTATATGCTTCCCCCATTTATACTAATCTCTCCAAAAGCAACCTTAAGAAACTTGCTACATCTTACTATAATATTGCTAGATTCGCAACAGGATCCCAGTTTAGAACTCACCACTGCCTGAACCTAAGACAACTAGGTTGGCTTGAATTTCCCAACAAATTAATACTTCAACAGCTCTTAATAGCTCACAGACTTCTATACCAACCAACTAAAATACCAATACTCTCTAACCTCATTTCACCATACAATAACATGAAACACCTACGCTCCTCAAACAAACTACTGATTTATACTCCCAAACCTAATAACTCTGCAGGGGACTGCCTCTTTGCCAACTCTGTTGGAAAAATGTGGAACAGACTACCCTCTGATATCACATCTTTGTCCACACTTTCACTT
>NC_056746.1:1278285670-1278288170 GCF_019279795.1 Protopterus annectens | reverse complement strand
CCTTTCAAACAAATTGTGTGTTCTGTTGTATCTGTTTAACCCTGTTTTGCAGGACAGTACTAATCTGCGTTGGTGGTGCTGCAGTAGTGTTGTCGCCTCACAGTAAGATGATGTCCTGTTCGATTTTCAGCTAGAGCATCTTCGGGAAGATGGCAGAATGGTTAAGGTGTTTACCTTGCAAGCACAAGGTGCAGGGTTTGATTCTCACATGGGGTAATTGGCTAGGCTTAAAATGGCCTGCAAGGGCAGTTAGCCTAGTACTAATCTATGAACCTATGAACCTATGAGACATGCGTGAATGGGCGTACCTTTGTTGAAGGTTGTGCGTCAGGGCTAGTAACTTGGCATGTAAAAACTTACTGCCAATAATTAGTGGACTGGAGTTCCGCTGTGGTGACCCCTAACCGGGAAGAGCCGAAAGACTCAACAACAACAACAACTAATACGTGTACTAAAATGAGTTTTTAAAATTAAGCTGGACAAAGTATGAGATATTGGAGCATGCAGGGTATAAGCAGGAAGATGCGAAAAGAGCAGTAACTAAATTTTAATTGAACAGAGGGCCTTCATGACAGTAGGTATATCATGATCATTACAAATTAATATTATATGAGAGGAAGGGAGTTTTGAAGTTAGGGGCAGGCTTTCACATATGATCTTGTAGTGATCATAAGCAGGAGCAAATGGACTAAGAGTGGGAGGAAGTTTGGAAGTTAGGGACAGACCTTCACAGCACGATCTTGTAGTGATCACTAGCAGAAGGTAAATTGGCTACGAGTGGGTGGAAGTTTGGAAGTTAAATGTAACAAAGGGGGTTGCCATTTTAAGAGTCACTAAACTTAGAAACATCAGAAACACTATGGTTGTGATGGGGAACATCATATCAGTTCACACAGCAATTTGCTTTGGGCAACTATATAATGAAAACCTTGACCTTCTTTCTTTATCTTAAACCAAAACAACTGGTTCCCAGCTACTCAGACAAGTCAAAAGCAGTTAATCCTCTTTCTTCAGAAAATGAAGATAAGCTTTGCTTTCTGTCCTAATCTAGACATTTCAAAACAAAACTCTTGAAATTAAAATTATACTGCAATAAAACAAGAATAATATCTAAGTAAACAATGTGCAGGTATACAAGCACAAAAACAGGCATGCTCAGACAGCAATCTATTCTCACTATAAAACCTTGATTTGTTTTGCCTTACCTTAAATAAAAAAGACTAGTTCTCAGCTACTCCAAGTTTACTTCCTGCCCTAATGTACAACTTGTAACAATTTAAGGAAAAAAATCTTTATATCAGAAATAGTGCGTTCATATCACGTTATCGAAAGATGAAAATAGTGAACGCTATTTCATCGGCCCCAAAACATCTAAACATGAAAATATCGAACATTCAGAACAGCGAATTTTTTCCCATGGAAAAAATTTGCTGTTCCGAAACACATACACACAACACAAGCACATTAAACAAACAGCAACCACACACATACACTTAAATTCCTACATCTACACTAAACTAAACATACACTACTATCTACCCACTTACCTTAACCCAAACCCTAACCCTAAGGTCCATCACTATCGCACACTTACCTAACCCGCGCCCTAACACTAACTCACTTAAACTGCCCCTAACCCTAAAGTCTGTCACTATCGCACACATGCCTAACCCGCGCCCTAACCCTAACTCACTTAACCCGCCCCTAACCCTAACGTACAAACAATCACACACTTACCTGAACCCAACCTGTAACTTTCCACCACAGCGCTAAGAATAGCGAAGCCACAGAAACGGCCAACCTAATTCTTTCCTGAGGAAAGAATTTGCTGTTCTGCAGCTTTGTTATTCTTAACGTTCGCTGAATAGTGTTCGATATCAGAACATTCAAAGTTTTAATACTTCGATGTTCTGATAATAGATCCGAAATAGCAATGCAGTAAAAGAGTGAAAAGAAGAAAACAAATCAGCACTTGGTTCTCTGCTGAGGTGCCTTTACTGTACAGTCTTCATGTCCACCCTGTTTCCACATGAAGTTTTGCTGGATGCTATGTGTCTGCATGGGTTTGTGTTGGGTGTTCTGGTTTCCTTCATATCCAAAAGATGTTCTGTAGGAGACTCAGTGGGTCTCCAAATTGTCTGCAGTTATGAGTGCTAAGTGACATCTAGTGATGAGTTGGCACCCTATTCAAGGATAGATTCACTACCTTGCACCTTCTGGTGCTGGGATAGGATCCAGCTCTCTCAATTCCAAATTTGATCAAGTAAGTTATTAGAGAATTAATAAATTAATTAATTTAAACATACAAACAAAAAAAAAACATTACTTTTAAAGATTTTGTAACCTAATCCTATAAACTGGAGGATTCTAGGCAAATGCTTGCAGACAACAGTTGGGCACCCAAGAGATTATAATGAAGGAGAAATATTCAAATGCTAGGCCAGACCAAACAATGTTCCTTGGAGAATAGACAGTGAAAACTCTTTATATAATGGTTTGA
>NC_056746.1:1278270670-1278278170 GCF_019279795.1 Protopterus annectens | reverse complement strand
TTGTTTTGGGACACAATGGTACATGCTAGCTGCATTTTTGATGGAAATATTAACTAATATAGACAACAAAAGTGAGGCCTTCTTATTGTGAATCCCAGTGCTACAAAAAAAAGGATAAATAACCGCCAAAGAAATACAGCACATGGTTTGCTATCAAAATTCTGAAACTCGCTCAGGTGAATAATGACTTACTTGAAAATAAAAACATTGGCTCCGCAACAGTAATGTCAACACGTATTTAACATTGTCGACATTACCCAATCTACCTTGCTGTCCAGTGATTTCCAACTAACATTTTGCAACCCCTATACGCGCGACTACTTATATATACAAACTCTGAGAGGAAAAGGGTACATTTCCTGATACCCACTGCAGTGCCATCGCCAAGCAGAATGTCGACCTCGCGACAGTGAATGCACACTAACAATCGCTGTTGTGGAGTCGACCATTTTTGGTTTGGTGTTATATGAACTGGAAAACAGCCTTTCGACTATCCCAGTTTGAGTGACTGTCATCTGAAATTTTGATAGTAAACCTCTGAAATACCGAATTTCAGAATCACGAGATTACAAAGCCGAAAGGTCAAAAGTTCGAAACCCCAGAAGTGTGATTTTCAAAATCCCAAAGTACAGAGATTTTGAAGTAGAGCTTCTGGTGCTGCGCTTTGTGAAGGGATAGCTGGAAGTTCAGGTAAGTATTTATGTTTAAGGGTTTTGGTTAGGGGCTTTAGTGTGTGTCAGTGTGTTTGGTTACTGTGATCTGTGTGTGCAAGGGGAATGTAGCTTGTATGGTGGTGTTTTTGTGTGTCTGTTTAGTGCGACCGTGGAGTTAGTATATTTAAGTAGGGGTGGGGGGTGTAGGGGTGCTTGCATGTAATGTAGTAGTATGTAGTGTACGTTTGAGTGTTTGTGTGTTGGGGAAGCTGTGTGTGTGTGTGTGTGTGTGTGTGTGTGTGTGTGTGTGTGTGTGTGTGTGTGTGTGTGTGTGTGTGTGTATGGTTAGTGTAGTGTTCGCGATTTTAAAATTCGAACTACTGGGGTTTTGGGATTGTCAGGCTTCGGCTTTATGATTACGAAATTCTGAAATTCGGTATTTCAGGATTTTGGGATTATAAAGTGAATCTATATATATATATATATATATATATATATATATATAATATAATATAATATAATGTATATATATATATATATATATATATATACACACACACACACACACACACACACACACACACACACACACACACACACACACACACACACACACACACACACACACACACACACACACACACACACACACACACACACACACACACACACACACACACACACACACACGACACTTAATTTTTCCTGATATGTGATGTCAAACACCAGTATCATATTCGCCTGTCTTCTGATTTCCATTGGCAAGATTGCTAGCACCTTCCTTCTCTAGTTATGTATTTTCTCCTCCATCAAAGTACCCTTCTATCTATATGCATCTATATGTATATGTGTGTGAGTGGGGGGTATATTCATAGAATTCAAAATTCTGTTAATGTCAACTGATATATAATCAAGAAAAATTAACAGCTGCATGACAGTGTGTACACCAGCTTTACTGTGGGTGCAATAAGGGAGAATTCACATTTTTTTGCTCCAATTTCAAAGCATGATCATTATCCACTGTCTTCTCTAGTTAGGTAATTGTAGAAGGAATGTATTTATTTCCACAGGACTTGTGAAAGTAATCCTGATGTCCTATTTCTTCAGTTTGCTATTTGTAATCATTTATTTCTAGATTCTGACCTCAGCTATCTGAATTCCTACCTTTAATACTCTTCTAATAATTATTACTAACAGAAATCTTAGTCAGGCTGTCAGAGAATTTATCAGGCTTAATGCACACACCAGCAGCCATTCTGTCCCATACTGGCTGCAAGCTAATCTGACAATGTGTGCAGCCTTAGCATGCCATGCCATGTCCTCACTGCTTTGTTTTGTTTTTACTCACAGGTAAAAAAAAATTGTGAAGTGCTACTTAACAACATTTCTTCAGGGTTTTCCAGACTGAACTTTTCTAGTTATTCTTAGTCCTAACTTATGACTTTTGGTTGCCCTACAACACTGACATAATCAATTACAAGCATTTTTGGCATCTGACAAACCAAAGTGCTTCCTATGAAAAATTGTAGTTTGAGATCCTTTGCTAGATTATCCCATGATAAACAGTAAACTGAAAATAATATAAAATGTGAAACAGCATGAAACGAGTGACAGCCATTTCACCTCAATTGTTTGATAGCAGAAGCAGAGTGTATGCCTGCCTGATCTGACAAAATGCATTTAACATACTATGTCCTTGCCATCTTTAACTCTCCCCCTCTTCACCTGTGCTATGCCTTCCTGAATGCCTCAGTGGATTCCCTCTCTGTCATCCATTACAGTAGTCTGTTCCTTGGGGTCCTCAGTCCTTTTCTTAAAGAAGTACTTTCCTAAATCCAGAGAATACTTGCTCCCACCCATCTATGGCCTATGCCTCCTTCTCCCCACTTTTTTCTTTATTCACCTGGTAATCTTTTCACATTTCCTTGACATTATCTTTTACACCCATATCACATCTGGTGAGCTCTTCTGATCTCCATTAACAAAGATCTTTAGCTCTTTCCCTTTCTGGTCATGCATTTCGCCCTCCATCTCTAGCACCTTTCCATTTATTTTCATCTGGACTCCCATCAGCAGCTTGATGTCCCTTTCCCTGTAGGATGTGGCTGGACTTGAGACTGTTAGAATTGGAATCACAACCCCCCACATTGTTCCAGTTTGATTGAGATAAACAATTCCACATTATTTTCCTGATCTGCTGTCAGTTTTATTCCCGAAAGTGACAGATCACACAACGTTGACATAGCCCAAGTACAGTACTTTGCATTTATCTGTGCAAAGCTCAACAACCACCTTTCAGACCACTTCTTAAACTTTCCCAACCCTTGTTTGCTCTCCTTCTCGGTCATCCTTTGCTACATCCAACTTTCTGTTAATATTAAAGTTGTTGGTCATGCTCTCTTTTCCCTCAAATGTGCCTGAAATTGACTCACTAAAAGCTAATGTACCTAGGACTTCACCCCTGTAGAAATCCACTACTCATTTTCTCATTCCTGCTTTTATCTCCATTGTCTCTGTCACCACAACCCCATATGCCTTGACTTCCACTTCTGCCATACACCAGTCCAATTCCTTAATCTTGATTTTACTCCTAATACTGACAATTTTCCCTGAAGTTATCTATGTGGAACCCAGTCAAAAGCCTTGGTGGGCTCTGACACCCAACGTGTATAGCTATTCCAGAGGCAGAGTGACCCTAGACAGTATAGAGTGGTAGATAAACCTAGGGTTATAATAATAGCCCTGAACCATACAGATCACTTTGAGAATACATTGGTCAAGACAAAGAGGATGCTAGAGTGCATTTGAAAATAAAAGGACAGAGTTATGGAGGGTTATTTGCACTGCTAAACAAAGGATTGGTATAGCCCATCTAGTTTTGTGCAGTGGCTGCCATAAATTTAAAATTTTTAATTAAAAGCATCTGAGTTTAGAGCAGTAGTACTGGGTCTGTACTTAATTATTACTTTTTGGCTACTTAGTGCAGTGGTATGAGGCAATCAGCTGTGTGTTGTAGAACATAGATTTGCTCTATCAATCACTACTTAAATCTTAGATAATTCTTAGATGATCACCTGGATATAAACATCCAATGAAGCTTTCCTAGATAAAGTGATAATGGCACATCATGTGCTCTGAGCAGACTTGACTTACTGAGAAAAAAAAAAACTTAATTTTACCAGTAGCAATTCAACATTCAGAAAATAATGTAAACGCCTTGCCGTTGTTTTACTTTCATGAGTTACATTGGGTTTCTTCTCCCACTATGTTTTTAACACAATGTCTGAGGGGTTAGAATGAGAGAGGGGGCTATCCATTCTTTTTTCTCTTCAGCAAGTTTGAATTAATCATTAATTAAAATAAGGAAAACAATTCAATTTATAAAAATCAACAGTAATACACATTTCAACCATTTTTCACTGATAATTTACATTCAGTCTTTCTAGTTAAACAGTAAACTGTTAACTATATGCATGATGTACACTGTATGCCTTAAATATTTTTTCTCTCTCTTTAGAGTAGTACCTTAGTAACTGTAGATGTTTCACTAATAATCTGTATAGTAATGGGATGTAATTTAAATTACAATTCCCATAAATTTCTCTTATCAATACAATGACCTATGGCTGGTATGTACTTCTTTCTCATACATTAGTCTTAATAATGTCAATAATTCTATAAAAGGGGAACATGTTTCTTACAACCACCTTCTTGTTATTTTTTCTGTAAAAACTGCATGGCTATTCCAAAATGGGGGTGCTAATCTCTTCTTTTACATTCTAGAATGGGATAGTGAATATCACTTGGGCCTCTTATAAGAAAAAAAATATCCGTCCATAGTGCTAGTTTAAAATGTTGCATTTCCATCCAAAAATTTAGTAGTGAAGTACAATCAGAATATGTAATTCCAATCAGCCTTATCATTGGTGTTGCATCTCCAGTACTGTTTATTATATTTGTTTTATAAGTTATCAGGTGTATAATTTTGCTATGTACTTCCCCAAAAGGAGATGTCATTGCTCCTGTACGGTATCCATTTTAAATGACTGCAATTTTATTTTATATTCCTTTTACTATTAAGTATCAAAGTATAGCACAAATAGCTATGGCTGTGAAGTGCTAATGAGCTCCTATTTCCATCATGCAATTTGATTACCATATGACTTGTAAGTTTGCCTCTAGGCTGCTTTTAAAAACAGACACTTAACGCTAATAGATTTACCTAGGTAACAAATAAAAGAAATATCATGTCACAGTAAATACTACTTTAATTTAGGATAACTGTGACAAAGCTATCCTTAGACTGAATAAGCTGAGATCTATCATGTAATATTACTTTACAATGGCATAAAGTTGTAATGCATATATATATATATATATATATATATATATATATATATATATATATATATATATATATATATATATATCCACAAGTTTCATCAGATATGTGGCACTTTTACTGTTTCTTGATCCATGTGGTCTGTACTACCTTTCAGTAATTGTACTTCTTGGATCTATCTTGTCCCAGTTCATGCCTGAAAATGATGTGTTGTACATTCAGCATCCAATAACATAGTACACAATAACACAAACAGAAATGAGCAGTATTCCAATATACTCCTGCCAGTTATTCTGTCAGATGATGGCTATACCTTCAAGTTCACAAGTAGCCAGCTTGTTAGCTACATTATATGCGTCCATGTATTCAAGTTAATGGCTATATCATAGATGGGTTGCAAACTGGCTCAAGGACAGAACCCACATGGTTAGAATTGCTGGAGCCATGTCAGACTCCAAACCAGTTACAAGTGGCGTCCCACAAGGCTCAGTCCTGGGACCTCTCTTGCTCGGTATATATTTCTCAGAGGTACAGGCCAACACGGAAGGACTGTGGCTGACTAAGTTCGCAGATGACTGCAAACTGGGCGCCATAATCGACTCTCCAGCCGACACAAGCATCCTCCAAAAGGGCCTCATAGAAACAGATAACCGGTGCCAGAGCCATGGCCTCAAGCTAAATGCCAAAAAGTGTATAGTCATCCCCTTTGGCAAAAACAAAGTGCCCATAAATTACCACATATGTGGTAATCCATTAAGTACAGAAGAAGTAATTAGGGACCTGGGGACCCAAGTTGATAGCAATCTCTCATTTGACAACCACGTGGCCAAAGTGGTTAGAAAAACATTTTATATAGCCCACCTAATCATGAAGGGATTCACATCTAGATCAGGGGAGGTCATCGTGCCTCTTTACTCATCCCTCATCAGGCCCATAATTGAGTACAATGCCCCTTTTGGGATGTACCTTACCAGACACCTGCAGCAACTGGAAAGACCCCAAAATTACCTCACCAAGAGGATCATAGGGCTCAAACAGATGCCATATGCTGCCCGGTTAAAGAAATTCCAGCTCTACTCAGTGGCATACCGCCTGCTCAGAGGCGATCTGTGCCTGACGTATAAAGTCATGTCCAACCCGGAATTAATGGACATGCTGCACCTCAGAAAATCCAAATCCCATTGAGCTATGCGCTCAAGAGACTTGAACCTCAGCACTGAAATAAATAGGACAGGCTGGAGGGACAGATTCATAATGTCACCCCTAGGCTTTCGGATATTGGCAAAGGCTCTTGCTACCCCCATAGTGCTTTTTTTAGGCAAGGCTCAAAAGACAAACCCACCCCCATAGGTATCACAAGGGATAAGAAACTAAGAGTAATGCTACTCAATGCTAGAAGTCTAAACCTCAAGATGCATGCACTCGAAACTCTGCTTAGCATGGAGAACATCGATATCTGTGCAGTAACAGAAACCTGGTTCAAGGCTCCCGAGAGTACCCCAGCACTACCAGGTTATACCTCATACCATGCTTTTTGGCCCCAAAACTTGGACCGTACTACAAAAGGAGGGGGAGTATCAATATTCGTCAAAGATCCCCACACCTCCAGGTTGGTGGCACAGCACGAAGTATCAGAGACTATCCATGTGCAACTAACAGTGGGTAAAACTGCCTTCCAGTTTATAGCCTGCTACAGACCACCCTCCCAAACCCAGGAACCCCACTCGCCTTCCTGAGAACACTGGAAAATATGAAGGTCTCTCCAAACACCATTATATTGGGCGACTTCAACTACCCAAACAT
Source organism: Protopterus annectens (assembly GCF_019279795.1). NCBI lineage: Eukaryota > Metazoa > Chordata > Ceratodontiformes > Protopteridae > Protopterus > Protopterus annectens. The sequence goes on along the minus strand of NC_056746.1, from coordinate 1,278,271,372 downwards.
AGACTGGGAGCATTACTCTAGCTCCAACACCCTAGCCCAAAGGTTCCTAGAATTTATAAACTCAAATGCTATGGAACAACTTGTTACCACTCCCACAAGAGGGGAAAACATACTGGACCTGATCATCACCAACATGGGGACTCTATGCTCCAGACCAGAAGTGTATCCCTCACTGGTAAGATCAGACCATAAACTAATCTCACTGGATATTCACATTCCGACTCCACCCCCTGCCCTGAAAACCACAGTGGAAAACTTCTCTAAAGCAAATTTCACACTCCTCAAAACCGAGGTGGAATCCTTCAAAGCCCCCGGGCCTGTGAAAAATATGACCCAGACCGCAGAATCCTTTATAAACGCATTCTGTGAACACCTTCAGGAATGCATGGATCATGCAATCCCAAATAAAACCAAGACCCAATCCTCCAAAGGCAGACGTCCTGTCTGGTGGACCCCAGCCATAAACAAATTATACAATAGAAGGAGGAAGCTACTACATGATAGAGCAAAATCCCAAAAAGGGAAGGCATCTCTGATCAGTATTAGCAAAACTACGGCACTCATAAAATCGCCTAAGGCCAGCTTCGAGAGAAAATTGCACAGGACACTAAGGATAATCACAAGGCTTTCTTTAGTTATGTTAGGAACCTGGGTGGGAATTCCCAGATATGCTCAGAATTAGTCCAAAATGACAAAAATACA
>NC_056746.1:1278185670-1278265670 GCF_019279795.1 Protopterus annectens | reverse complement strand
TTTACTTTAGAGAAATAAATGCTGAAGAGCAGGGAACTCAAATCCCTACTTTCATACTCCACTGATGGTACCCCCCACCTCAGCAGTGTGGGTTCCATTGGTGAGCCATTTGGCTAAGCGACATACTGCACATGGGTTTATATTAAGCCAGTAGAGTTTATCTAGGATATCACTGTGTTTTGGCAAAATGCTATTTAGTAGTTTAGTTTTAGCAAGTTCAGTTTCAGTTAAAGGGGAATTCACTGATATATCATGTTGCCCTGGTTATTTGTATTCTCTGCTGAACTATACAGTTAACCAGAGCATGTTTTCAAAATAACAGTTAAATGTTGTGCTATAAGCTTGTTACTGTTATTCCCACATGCATATTGTTTAACCCAAAATGCACCTCTCATGGTCTAGGATATCCCTTGGAAAATGAAAAATTGAGTTTTCCAGTAGGGTCATCTGGTTATTAAAATAAAAGTACAAAACTGCGTTTTAAGCCAAAATGGCATTAGTGATTGCAATTGTGCAGAGTTTCTTTTGGTATAATTAGCAAGATGGTATTTGTATAAGGCAACATCCCTGTCACATTCAGTTTGCTTATAGGCACAATGTATGGAGAGTTTTAACCTCCTTCTGTCCACCTCATCAAATTGACACACATGCTATACTTTAGTGGCTACAGGGTTTCAGCCAAGTATAGATTATTTTAATTTTTGGATACCCAGGCAATGCCATCCTAACTGCTGTTGCACCCTTGTGCACTGAGTGACTCCTTTTTCAATCTGGATATTCAGAGAATATCATCAGCAGGAGGACATAACTGCACAAATTGTAGCACCTTACAAACAGAACATAGCTCAATGTATTTTAAAAATGTAGTGATGCAGTTCTGGATACTGTATCCTGATGTTGTAATACTGCAGATGTGGTAACTATCTCTTGGAAATCTTGCATGTATTGTTTAGCAAGTAATAAGATGGCATTTATTTGAAAAACTAAGACATTTATGGTACTGTACCAATGTCCTAATTTTCTGATATAAAATTTAAAAGTTGCAGTGACATGTTGAAAATGAAACAGAAATAAAATCATTTATTTGAAAAAAAAATTACAATGGGAAAGGCAGAACCTCAATCCTACAGGGGTCCAGGGAAGTAAATAGTGTGGGAAGAAATAGCCAGGGAATTGTTATGGCTAGGCTTGTATAGGCCCTAGGGCCGAAAGCCTAGTACCAACCTATGAACCTATGAACCTATGAATACATAAACTATAAATGAATCAGTTGTTTATCTGTTTATTTATTTATTTGATAACTGAGGAGGTGGGTTTGCCCAAAAGTCTTTTAGACATGATCTGAGCCAAAGTTAATAAATCTATCACATGATTATTGCAAAGAGTAAACTTGAGAAAATACATATGCAATTTATATGCAGCAGTTACAAAATAATTCCAGTACATTTATTCGACACTGTTCCAGAAATGGTATTACATCACAAGAGCCAGGTACAAAGGCCAGGTACAAAGTAAGTGAAGTACTGGTGGTAATATGTATACTCACTGCCCATTCAGGGCATGACCTGGATATAAAAGCAGGATAAGCTTTTAGTAAGGGTGGTGTATGTGCTGAGTATAATTATATGTGCAGCTGAATGAAGGAGTTCATAAAACTTAAATGAAGTGTATACAAGCCTCTCACACCTCCATGGAGGCGTTGCCATAATTTCTGATATTCCCACTATGAACCACTAATAAACAGTTTGCTACAATTTCTGATGTTAACAATATAAAAATCCTAACAAATTGTATATGGATAAAGGAACAAAAGGTAGACAATACTCTCTTCTAGTTTTTAATTCCCTGTGGCACTTGCATAATAGCTTCCCTTAGTGCACCCTTTCCAGGGGTGAGAACCAAGCATTTCTGGACTGGGCAAGAGCTCTACAGCCTATTTGTTTCTATTGAGAAAGCCTCAGCTCCTTATTGGAGCATTTCTTTCCCTGGAAGGTGAACGTTTGGTTGTCAGAAACAGGCCACATGCCAGTCTTGTAGCGGTTCCCTCTCTCTCTTAACTTCTCCCCAGTGGGTGGTATGCAAACTCCACAATGGCTACCTGGTAAAGGAGAGACATGCATACTTCCAGATATATATTTATTTTTAAATACCTACCTTCCCGAGTCAGCATTGTGCATACCACTTTTACAACGTAAACCTGCCTGACCTCTTTAACAAATGGTCAGTCGTTTACTTATAGGTGTTGCTCATGTGGTATGTCTAACTTCCTCCCTCATCTCAGGATGTGAGAGCTGTCATTGGCCACTCAAACTCATCTTTCCCTTTGTCCAATTCAATCAGCACCCATATAGCTAGTCACATGTGTCACTTGTGTTGTAGTCTGGGTTTAATCCCACTATACTGCTGGGCCTGTATCTCTACTGAGACTTCCTTAGAAAGAAATGGTGTTAATGTTGGCCCATATAGCTTTTTTTACAGTAATTCAGTACACTGCTCTTGTTTCAGGGGTTTGAACATGACTGAAGGCTTCTTAATCAAATATGTTTAGTGAGAAACCAACAGAGACTCAGTTATGTAAAATATCCCTGAACAATAGTTAGTGTCAGGATCCATCTCTAACACCAGACACATTAAGTAACAGATTTTTGTTTTAATGTTAAGTATATACAGTGACTGCTTTCAAAAAGTTTTATCTTCAAGAACAGCTGTTTTCCACTACTTTTCTTAGCAGAGATGTACAACGTAACAAGTTAAACCTTGTCAGTGTTCGACTTGAACAAGCACTTTGTGGTTTGGAAAGGATTAACTTTTGGAAAGAACTTTATTTTTTTCCATTTACTCAAATTAAACCAATAAATTAAAATCATTATAAGTTCTGTATTTTTTTTCCTGAAGTCTCACTTCCCTTGCCTTCTTTCCTACCAGAATGCAGGGTGAGTGGAAAATCTTGACCCGGCCCTTTCAATGGAAACAAGAAGCAAGACCAGCACTGGCCCTTTGCCCAAGTCTTCCCAGCAGAATAGAGCTATTCTGTTATACTAGCTGTGCAGATCTGTCCTTATTCAGTGAAATGTGTAAAAACGTTAACTGTGGCAGAGAATATGAGCAACATAGTTAACAAGAACGGAACGCCATAATTAATTTATGAAGATGTTAGAAGGGCAGGTCACAGGACTATTATTAAGATACAATGATGAAAGGAATTTTTCCCCTTCCAGGTCCTTGTAATGATAATAATGTGAACCAGCCCAGTACTGGAATTTCTGTGTATTAATGTAGTGAAGACTAGCTTATCTTTAATGCATTTTATATGACACAGTGTGTGAAATGTCTATGTAATCATACAGCTGTGCATTTGTATTATTCACTGGCCCACCCAAATGAACCAGTTAATGCCACTAACAAAGCATACTTACTTGTGGAGGGTTTTGGCTAGCTGTTACATGTGAAAAAAGATGGTTAAATATTGTGTTTAGTATCTCATAATTGCCTTGTGGTATGACCATACAAGCAATCTAAACCTTTCTGTATTGCTAAGTTGTCTCTTTTTGAGCTAACTGGGCTTCAAAGATGAACTGGGTGCTACTGGTTTCTAATTATTGAAGTATCTGGTCAAAATGTACAGAAAGTGCAGAGCTGTGACACTGCACACAGTAGATGTCAAAATACAGTGTTAACAGTTCTTCAAATGCTGATGTTTGGGAGATTTTGTTACCATACATACTTTACTAGATGGGATGCCGCGGTGGTACGGTGGTAGCGTTGTTACCTCACAGCAAGAGGTTCTCCTGTTCGATTTTCGGCTGGGCTTGGGAGTGCCTTCTGTGTGGAGTCTGCATGCCCTCCCCATGGTTGGGTAGCATTCGAAAGACATGCGTGCGTAAATGGGTGTGCCTTCATTGAAGGTTGGGCGTCGAGCTGGCACCTCGGCGTTTCATAAAAATCTACTGCCAATCATTAGCAGACCGGAGTTCCACTGTGGCGACCCCTTACCGGGAAAAGCGTAAAGACAAACAACAACAACAACATACTTTAGTAGATGTTTTATAATCAACAAATATACAGACTGACATATTATACATATTTATGATAATACCTCATATAACAGACAGAACAACCCTTTTAAAGTCAAAGACTTTTCTCACAATCCCCACTCCATTAAACAACCCCACATTTCTTAAATCATTTCTAAACACAACATTTATGTTAACCTATATAATAACAAATGCTGCTATTTAATAAATGTCCCTTACCCCACTTTTTGTACAACAGGCATTGTCCCCCATATTTACTTAATTTAATATTTTTACCTACCATTAAGAAAACACAAGCGACATACCAACGCCTTTTACTTTTACTCACTTATATATCAAGTAGCTGGTCTTGCCGTCCTGCTCTTTGTGGACGCCCAGGAACTAATATAGTGCCAACAGTTTCTCCTTCTCTAACCATGTCATCCCAAACTGATGATACCCAACTTTGATCATGCAAAGAAGCTAGCTACCTATTCTTAACCCTTTTTAGAAAGAAAGGTTGGAATTTGTAATCCATTCAAGAAAATTATCCAACGTCCTTGCCATTCTTTCTTATCCAGTCCACTTGGGGTCCATTTGTCACTCTTTGTAAGGGACTGTATGTATTACATATGTCACTATCCTGGTGTTGCTTTCCATGTTCTAAAAACAGAGCTTAGCAGTGACAGATACACAGATCTGATTCAACTAGTATAGCCATGTCTGTCATATAACCTGGTGGATTAAATCTAAGATACAAAACCCTGAGTCTTCCTTGTTGGGTAACTGTGTTTCAGGCTTCTATTACGAACCTTCTACATATTCCTGGGGGATAGGCAGTTCCATGTCATAGGTACAAAATCTTTTTCTTGATTCTTAATCCCCCTCTGTATTTTTCTCTATGAATGAATCACTTCTTCACATTCTCCCAAATTTGGTCCTTTACCAGTTTATCTTGAACTTTAATAACTTACAATGCCTCTCTGCCACTTGATTTCAAGTAATTATAACTCAACATTGTATTAGTTTTTTTGGTCTCACATATCCATTAGATGCAGTTTCCCATCTGCTGTGCATTTGGTCCAGAAAATTGGATGTCAACCTATTTTACCATTCTCAGCACCCCAAATGTGTTTCCAGTAGCATTAGTCACATTAAGACACTTACCATTTCTATTCCTTTGTTTCCACCCACTTTCCCAGTTCTCCTGGATCCCATGTTCTGGCATCTTTTGATCACATCTTGCTATTACATACTTCATTTAGTGCAGTGTTCTCCAATAACACCCAAACTTGTTTAGGATGTAATCCAGCTCTGATATAGACACATTCTGCTACTACGTCATGGTACCCATTGAAATCTGGAAGACCTTCTTCCAAGTTTTGATTGTAAGCTTATCTTCTTTCTCTGTATCCTGGGGGGTTCATCCCATAAGAACACTAATATTAGGGTCTGGTATTTCTTTAGTTATCCTGATTTTTGAAAATGAGAAAGATGTCTTGAAAAACAAAGAACATTGAGAATAATATACATTTTAATTATTTGCACATTAATAAAGAAGGGAAATTTCTTTTTCCCCATTCCCCAACCTTATCTCTCAATTCTGTATAAGGTGGCTGTAGCATTCATGTGTAAAACTTTAGCTGCATCATAAGCCATGGTTATCTCTCAATATACACAGGTTGTTACCATCTTGATGGTTATCTCTCGATATACAGAGGTTGTTACCATCTCCATGATTATCTCTCAGTAAACACAGATCTTTATCATCCTTTCTTTTGGATCCCTCCAGGGATGAATCTAGTGCTGTTTTAGCAATATTTGATAAGGGGAAGATTACATTTTTCTGTTCATTCATTTCCAGCTCTGATCTAATTTATGAATATCCCTGTATTTTTAAGTACACCTAAGGTGATTTTGATATCACTTCTGCATGTGAAAGCCACAACATGCATTCATCTGGGAACCAAGCTGAAATGAAGTGGGTCTCCACTCCCCATGTCTATACCAAAACATATTCCCATTACCCCATGTGTATACCAAAACATATTTCCCACATCCCATGTGTATACCAAAACATATTCCCATAACCCCATGTGCATACCAAAACATATTCCCCACACCCCGTATATCAAAATATATTTCCCATACCCCATGTGTATAACAACACATATTCTCCATACCCCATGTGTATACCAAAACATATTCCCCACACCTCGTGTGTATACCAAAACATATTCCCCACATCCTATGTGTACACCAAAACATATTCCCCACACCCAATTTGTATACTAAAATATATTCACATAACCCCATGTGTATACCAAAACATATTCCCATACCCATACCCCATGTGTTTACCAAAACACATACCCCATACCCTATGTAACATATTCCCCACTCCCCACATTTACACCAAAACATATTCCATATACCCCATGTGTATACCAAAACATATTCCACACAACCTATGAGTTTGCCAAAACATACTCCCATAACCCCATGTGTATACCAAAACATATTCCCCATACCTCATATGTATACCAAAACATATTCCCCATACCCCATGTTTATACCAAAACATATTTCCCACACCCCATGTGTATACTAAAACATATTCCCTATACCCCATATGTATACCAAAATGTATTCCTCATATCCCGAGTGTATACCAAAACATATTCCTCACATTACTTGTGTACAGCAAAACATATTCCCCACACCCCGTGTGCATTCCAAAGCATATTTCCCACACCTCTTGCATATACCAGCACATATTCCCCACACCCCATGTATATAGCAAAATCTATTCCCTATACCCCTTGTGTATACCAAAACATATTCCCCATACCCCATGTGTATACCAAAACATATTCCCCACACTCCATGTGTATACCAAAACATATTCCCCACACCCCATGTTTATACCAAAACATATTCCCCACACCCCATGTGTATACCAAAACATATTCCCCACACCCCATGTATATACTAAAACATATTCCCTATACCCCATATGTATACCAAAATGTATTCCTCATATCCCGAGTGTATGCCAAAACATATTCCTCACACTACTTGTGTACAGCAAAACATATTCCCCACACCCCGTGTGCATACCAAAGCATATTTCCCACACCTCTTGCATATACCAGCACATATTCCCCACACCCCATGTGTATAGCAAAATATATTCCCTATACCCCATGTGTATACCAAAACATATTCCCCATACCCCATGTGTATACCAAAACATATTCCCCATACCCCTTGTGTATACCAAAACATATATTTACTCAAATACTGCATAACAAATTCTGTGGCAATGACAAATAATAAGGGGAAAGAGGACATTCTTGCCTCAAGGCCCTAGTCCGAGCTATTGTCTGTGACATTTGCCCATTTGTAGCAACCAATACCTTAGAATTCTTGTGCAATAGCTGACATTGGGTGATAAACTTCCTTGGAAAATTAATTTTTTTCCAGCAGGTGCTAAATGAAGGGCAATTTAATTGAATCAAATGTCTTTGTGAAATCTAATAATATAGCATGCACATTAAGATTTCTTACAAACAAAATCTCTACACATTCAGATATACTCTTTACCAAGTCCATGCCACCTACCCTGTATTTGCCAGATCCCTGCAGTTGTTCCTCTTGCTGTTGTTGCAGTTAGGGAACTATTTGTGATAATAGATTTACTGCTCTATTTGCTAAAATGTTTATACAATTGTAAGCCCATTTGCAGCAGTATTATCTGTCTGTAATTACTTAGCTGAGTATTTCCTTGTTCATTTCTAGGAAATGATCCCCTTGTGTCACAATCTTGACAGTATTTTAATAATGGATTTGCTCATTCCTGCTTGCATTCTTTGTAAATATCTGCTATAAGCCCATCTAACCCTGGAGCTTTAACCTAGGTCAGCCATTCAGTGGCTGCCATTATAGTCTCCCCCCTTCATTATTTCTCTGTCTAATTTATTTACTTTGCATATAGTCATCTGGGATAGACTCAATGGTCCTACAATAGTTGTTCAGTCTTCCATCTCCTTAATAGCTGCACTTAATGTCCCTCATATTCTGACACCAACATCTCATTTATTTGTCCTGGATCTATAATAAGTGTGCCAGAACTATATTTTAATGCTTATATCACCATTTCTCTCGCTCTTCCCCTCAGCCTGTATGTTATGAACTTTTGTGAGTTAATGTCCCTCAGCCTATAAAACTGTTTATATCTCACTCATCTCTCGCCAATAATCTGATTATGTAACTTTCTATAACACTTTTTCTGTTAATTAATTTCTTTGGCCTTCTGATTATTTCTACATTTTTGTCTTTTTATCTTCAGTTTCTAGTTGTAGTAATCATCCTTCTATCTCATTTATATTCTCCATTCCTGTATTCCTCATTTGATTTGTCAAGGCCTGGTTAACCACACTGAGCCCCCCCCCCTGCCATGGGGATGTATCCCAATAAGATCATATTCCACCTGTTATCATTTCCATAGACAGTTCAGACGTCAGTAATAAGGGATCAAATCATCAAGGTGTCTGTGTGACCACTTATTGATGGTCAACTAGCTTAAAACTGAATGCTGCTTGGCCCAGCCATATAGTCAAAGATAATGCCCATTTGTTTTACCTTTACAGAAAATGTTCTTGAAAATAGCCATAAGTCAATATGACTAGCCACCCCACCCTTGGGGCATAAGTGTGTATATTTTTTTTCCATGGGATTCATCATTCTCAGTTTGTCCACTGATGTTTTGGGCATGTTGTGGGTCATAGGATTTAGTTATGTCCCAATGATATTTGTTCATTTCTTGGCAGAATTCAGAAGAGTACTAGTAGGAATCTAAACATTTGCATTCCCTGCACTCATGCAACAACACATAGAAATAACCCCTTTAAATACTATATTCTGCTGTAAAAAAAACAGTTTCAATTTTTTTATATGCTGTTTGATTTGTAAATTATTTGATGATATTTTGGTTGATACCTTGATTAGTCATATTATCCCATTAAGACTTTTGCAGTAATAGGTTGTTTTAAGCAGCAAACTAAACGTATATGTATTCCACATAAATGCAAAATACATGTTTGCGGTATTGTGCAACAATGGTAGAAGAACTATTATTAAGAAATTTTTGATGGCTAGCTCAGTAGCCAACAATGAAGCTTCCACTGGTGAACTTGTAAGTGTCAAGTTGTAAGGCTGTTGTTAACATTTTGGGGCTCCTCAGCCACTTTAAATCCTAGGTTGGCCCCAGCAGGCATCATGCTATAATATACTGTAACCCTCACCCTAGCATCCCTTTCCTGGTTTTTCAGTCATCGCATTACCTGTACCCCTCTCCATCCCTATTTTCCCAATCCTTCCTACCTCATTTGACCCATTATTCCATTTTTGCAGTACATACAAGTTTCCTCTATCTTACTTTTCTGAAACTTGCAGAGGAGCACAGTCAAACATCTCACACATATGTACACAATTTATCTCTTGCAAAAAATAAGGAGCAACCTGTCTTCAACATGCTACTGTCAGAACATTAACAAAATTACAATCTCCCTCGCATCTCAAAGACTACAGAACCATTTCTAATATTTGCCCTTCAACAAAAATAGTTGAATAGCTACTATATAAACAATTATTTAAACACTTTTAACAGCTATGGCTTGCACTGTAATCAACAGAACGTCTTTAGAAATTCCTTTACACCATGATAGTCTTAATGTCAACTACAAATAATATCCACAGCTGCATAAATGAAAGACTTATTTAAATAAACATATTTGTAGACCTAACTAGAGCATTTGAAACTATCAACTATAAATTTAATTTATACGAACTTAAAAAAATAGATTTCAGTGATAATACAATAACCTGGTTCTCTAATTATCTTAAAGATAAAACATTGCAAATTTTCTCCAAAATACCTTCTTATATGTCTCAGCCCTTAATACTGGTGTTCCCAATGCTCTGTCCTAAGCCTTTTAATATTCTTACTCTTTATTAATGACATCTCGTTAATTTTACCAGAATATAACATTGCTATGTAACATCTCGTTAACTTTACCAGAACATAACAATGCTAACATCTCGTTAACTTTACCAGAACATAACATTGCTACGTAACATCTAGTTAAATTTACCAGAACATAACATTGCTATCTAACATGTCGTTAACTTTACCAGAACATAACATTGCTACGTAACAGCTCGTTAACTTTACCAGAACATAATATTGCTATGTAACATCTCCTTAACTTTACCAGAACATAACATAGCTATGTATGCTGATGACATATTTCTGCTTGATGCCAACAAAAGACGTCAGTTTTTCCAAACTAATCTGCAATCAAAATTTTCTGCCCTCTATATTTGGCTTCAGGCTAACAGACTACTACTCAACTCTTCTAAGGCCATTGTCATATTTTTTTCAGGTGTAAAATAAATTCAGCCAATGCTAGACTTAATTACAGATTTAAAAGGTAATACTATTTACAGTGTAAAAGAACAAAAACACACTGAACTAACACTGGACTTCATCTTTAGCCTCTCTAATCATACAGACAAAAATCACTGCCAAAGTTCTTTCTCAGTTAAAACTATCTTATCATACATCCCACTTCCTATCTCCTGCATCTCAAAAAGCTATAGACAAAAATGTATTAATCTTTAAATTTGAATATGTCTTGCCTCTGCTCAGCATATAATTGACAAAAACTAAACTCCACTGAAATAAAAATACGCAAATTTGCTCTTCTGACTAAGCAGGGGGCACATCATTGTCAGATACTACACGCCAACCACTGATTCCCAGTATCAAGCAGAGCTACTCTGTTACCAGGGACCCTAATTTTCAGAATTCTTTTTATGTATGAGAGAACTGCCCACTTCTGAAAATAAAGCTTCTTCTGAGACACCAAAATTATGCAGCTGGAATGACATTCTTAAACTCTCCAGACATTGACTCGTACAAGGCATAGATGAAAAAGCTTTCTCCAAAATAGAGCCTTCTCTTTGGAATGACCTTCCATGTGAAGTAAGGAGTGGTCAGACCTAAGAGACATTCAAATAATCATTAAATAGACACCTGTTGCAGAAAGCAAAATGCTCATGCCTTTGTGATGGGTTCAGCGCCTAGGCAGCGAGACATTTCCCTGCGAAACATTTTGGCTGGGGACACATGGCTGAAGTGACATTCAGCTGCAGAGAAATATGTCTGTTTGTTTTCCCCCTGTGAATTTGGTTATTGAAGTTGTAGGTATGACAACACATTCTTCTCTTAGCCCACAGGGAATTTGCAAACAGACATATTTCTCTGCAGCTGAATGATACTGGCTAAGGTATTGATTATAAAAAATGAAACTTACTCTCTACTTGAATCTGCATTTTCTAGAATACCCTGTGGATGTTTTATTTTATTACATCTTTTGTTTATTGCATATATAGTTTTTAACAATGCAATCTTTGTCACTAACTGCAGAATTGTTTATATCCTCTGTAAACTAACTTTTGTATATGTTCATATTGTCTCTTCTTTTCTGTCTACCTGGGCTGTGGCTAAAAAGGGTATGTAGACCAGTTTACTTACCCTATAATCAAGCTAAAAACAAATAAATAAATAGATCAAGGAGATTTGGTCCTTAACAGTATGTAATGCTAGGTATAAATCATTTTGTGGGAGTCTGTAAGAGACAGAGTACAGGCATAAAGTTTCAGGTCTGTCTTTGTAGGTGAGGGACTTTAGTCTAGTAAACTTTTTTTTTTTTATTGAGGATCCTCTAGGTTCTTTCTAGATGAATGATCTGTTTGCATATATACATACTAAAGGGGGAATTATTTTCTATTATTGGTCTGATCTATGCAGAGTGTGAAGATAGGTGAAGGCTGCCAGCCTAGCTAGATAGAATTTTGTATATAATTCTGTCATTTAGAAATATTAATGTAAGCATCAGGCTTGTTCTCTTAAATGTGAAAAGACTGTATTGGATGTTGAACTGAAAAAAAATGTAACTACAGTGCACTCTGCTGTAAGAAAGCTGATAAGTCAAGCATTGTGAAATTCTTTGATCTAAAACTTGAGGTGTGTAGAGGGAGGCATTCTGCCTACTGTTCTGAGGTCAGAGTTAATGGCTAGAATTTACATGTATAATTTCCTTTATTGCTCTGGCTTCCTGACCAGCTGCAAGATCAAAAGGGCTATTAATCTCTGAGTTTCTGTTATCCTGGGAACCAGAAAGAAATGATGTAATCTGAAATGAATCAGTGTTACTATGTTATTAATGTAAGGCCAGAAAGAATGAGAGCATTTTGGCAATTGTCTTGAGAATATCCAACATCACCAGCACTGCTTTGCACTATATGAAAGTTTATTTTAGAACTATGTTTTCTCTTAGATATAGCTAAGAAATAGGAAGATTAGATTAGTGTTTTTTCTGTATTGATGTCAGAACTTTTCTACTGTATTATTTTAAGCATTTCTCTGTGATCTCTGAGCTCTTTACTAGCCGGTGTAGTAAGATGTATTGTCTTATGTTTTTATTAATTATTAAAGATTTTTAAACCTTTCAATTCTGGCTGTTTTGTGCAGAGATAATGTAATCTCTAGAGTACATTATATATATATATATATATATATATATATATATATATATATATATATATATATATATATATATATAGTGATACTCACCAAGCCACTCCAATAAGCTTTGATTGTTCACTTACACTTACCATTTGGATAATAATAATATTACACAGTATAATTGGACACCCTTTCATAAGGGCCTTTTGGTAGCTGATAAATATTAGTGGGTGGTGGCAGTGATTTCTACCATATAGTCTGTGCAGAAAGGGAGCACAGCTGGAGAATCTGTGCCAGCATTCCACAGGAGTGTCTGTGTGGTTGTATATAACTCTTATCTCAAAGTGTGTGTGTGTGTGTGTGTGTGTGTGTGTGTGTGTGTGTGTGTGTGTGTGTGTGTGTGTGTGTGTCAGCTACTTGGGCAGGGACATGATGCACTGGTTGGACAGACAGGGTGCTGGAGGATTTAGCTTGCCCACTGGGCAGAAAAGGAAAATCGGATGCACTTCCATATAAGGCACATTTCCTGCTTTCAAGTAGGCTCCTGTTTTTCAGTACTTTTCCACTATTCACAGTTTACTCAGATTTGGCAGTACAAAGTCCATCTTAATGCATGCAGATTGTCACATACTCAATTTCCTTAAGCACATACTTTGGCCATTCATATTCTACAATCCCCCATTTGATGCTGTGTAAGCATCACCATTTAGTCGATCATACATTTGCCCTAAGTCTAACATAACCATGTGGCTGGTTCCTTCAACATTGTCACACATTTTTATTTCATCATCCATATTCATAACTGCAGGCATATAAAACTTTGGCACCTTTTTAGTAGTCTTAAAATACATTAATTTCAAAATCAATGTTTTGATTAAAGACACAACAAGAAAAGCAATAAGAGCTAATACTGCGATTAATAAAATTAACTTCAATAGTCCACCTCCCCAACCTGAGAATAGGTTGGTTAACCATGCCCATGTTGAGTTATCAGCCTCCTTGGCCTTAGAGAGTTCGGAGACTCTCTGAATGAGTTCAAGATGACTTTCAATTTCATGCTGATTGTCAGGAATAAACATACAACACACCTCCTGGATTAAAGCGCAAGTTTCACCTTTCACCGCTAGGGTGAAATCGAGAGCCATATGGTTTTGGAGAACTACAGCTCTCATAGCAGTCAGTTCATCAGTCACTAGTTCTAAAGCAGAAAATGTGGCATTGCTTAATACTTCAAGCAATTTGGACAGTTTTCTCAGTTCCCAAATTGATTTTACTGCTCCGTATGCTGGAATTATACCAGCCCACGATATGATGTCATCACCCAAGTCCATATGAGATTGTCCTTTGGTGCCAGCATGAGCTAAGTCATGATGATAAATCCATGAAGCATTAATTTGGCCTACCAGATTGACAGGCTTTTCAACCTCTCGAATGTTCTGAATTTTTCCTCGAGGTAAAGCAGGTGTATGTCGGATGGCTGGGACTAAATAACCTAAGAAACAGCTACCAGACCAGTTTCCTGGTAGCCATTTATAGGCTCTTTTACCACACACAAAGTAGCAATTTTTCACCTTAGTAGTAATATTACTATCTATATAACCTTGTTCAGAATGAAACACCTTCTTATCAATCAATCCCAGCTGTTGATATAGGACGGAATTATTTCTTACCTCTTCATATGTTTTATGCACCAGTTCACAAAATGGATAGTAGGTTGTGTTACAGTAGGAGGAGTTATTATTACACCTGTAGGGAACTGTCACATTCCAAAAACTCCATCCTACCTTGACTTTACCAAATTTCGAAAAAACACACAGTTCCATTTTGATGGTTAAACAGATGTAATGCTATCCTGTCTCTTGAAGTGACATTTGAAGTGTCATAGATCAGATTCATCCAGATTTCATTAGATCCTAAAGGGACTGCACTTAGCATCAATCCCCCATGAACAGTAGGTAAAGCAGTACAGATCCAACAGTCAGAGATATTGAGGAATGATGCATAGGCAAATTTAATAGCTTGGTAGGTGTTGAAAGGTGGATGCCAAATAGCTCGCTTGGTGTGATGCGTCAATGGAGCAGGAAATAAAAATGGCCACATTAAAAATAACAATACAACAAGAATGACCACCAAAATGGCTGTCCAATATTTTTATGGAAATGGTTGTTGAGTCTGCGTAGTGTCAGGAGTTTGGAGTTTTCCAAAAGGGTAAATGTTAGGCATTGTCAGGTACTGGAACAGTTTTACTTCGAGTATGAGTAGCAATGGGAGGAGAATCTAGAGTTGAAAAAGGTAAAGGCTGTTGGTCTTCAAATGGCACAACTTTTTTGACGTGTGAAATGTAGATCCAGGTTGGAGATCCTTGCAGTCGCACAGCAGATGACGTTGTAGGAAGGACCAGGAAAGGATCCTTCCAGCATGGCTGGAGCTCTGTTTTTCTAGAGAAGGACTTAACGTAAACCCAATCGCCTGGTTGTAGGGCGGATGACAGGAAAGGATCTGGAAGATGCTGAGCAGCTGCTACTTGTCAGTGGTGAAACTGTAGGAAGGAAACAAGAGATTTTCAGTACAAGAGAATATCATTATCAAATGCATCATATTCAGAAAAGGGTGGTGGTGGTGTCATGGGTATACACAGAGGGTGACCCATGATAATTTCATGTGGAGAAAGACCCTTAGTAGGATGCGGTTGTGCTCACATAGAAAGTAAGGCTAGTGGTAAGGCCTGCACCCAAGTTAAGCCTGTTTCTGAAGTGAATTTAGCAAGTCTAGTTTTCAAGGTCTGATTCATTTGTTCAATAATACCTGATGCCTGTGGTCTGTGTGGACAATGAAATTTCAAAGTAATGCCTAGCATTGTACACAATGATTCAACTAACTTAGCAGTAAAATGCATTCCACGGTCAGAGTATATTTGACAAGGAACACCAGAACGAGGTATCAATTCATAACACAATTTTTTTGCAACTGAAATAGCATCATTTTTAGCACATGGGTAGGCTTCTAACCACCCTGAAAAATAACAACAACAGTCAAAACATATTTAAAACAAGTACAAGGTGGGAGTTCAATAAAGTCCCACTGTAAAGCACAAAATGGTCCCATTGGTTTTGACACCAGTTGAGCTGGAGCCAGAGTGCCTTTTGAAATGTTATGCTGTAAACAAATGGAGCACATGCTCAAGAAATGTTGCACAGAAGCATTAAGTCCTGGGGCAAACCAATCCTTCTGGATTTGTTGGATTAATGCTTGTACCCCTACATGAGCTGGCAAATGATATGCTTTTATAAGAGAATTTAACATAGATACAGGGGAAATTAATCTACCATCAGGATGCTGCCAAATTGAATCAGAGTGTTTGAAACAACTGTGGACCAGCCATGTTTTTCTTTCTGATTCCGATGCTTCACTTTGTAAAGTTTTTAAAACAGTAGTGTCAAAAGTAACCATTTGTAAAATAGGCTGCAGAAATTATCCCTGAGCAGTATGTGAAAGAGCAGCCTGCTTGGCAGCCCAGTCAGCCAAATTATTTCCCTTAGCTACTAGGGAGTCATTAGACTGGTGAGCTGCACACTTGACAACAGCAGTTTTGGAAGGTAATAATAAATCCTGTAAGAGGTGATCAATATACAGGTAATTTTTAATGGGTGCCCCAGAGGATGTCAAAAATCCTTTTTCCTTCCATAAGGTACCAAAATCATGAACAACACCATGGGCATAACGTGAATAAGTATAAATAGTAACAGATCTGTCTTTGGCCATTTTACATGCATGCAAAAGTGCTACTAATTCCGCGGCTTGTGCGGAAGTACCAGGTGGTAATTGTCCAGTTTGTAAAACCTCAGATGGCGAGCAGACTGACCATGCAGCCTGGAGTTCGCCAAGATTATTTCATAAACAGGACCCATCTACAAAAAGAACTAAATCAGGATTAAGCAAAGGAACATCTTGCACATCTAACCTAGGAGAAAGAACAGTGTTAACTACAAGCACACAGTCATGTGGTTCGCCCTCATCACTAGTTGGAATCAATGAAGCAGGGTTTAGTGGTGGGCAATGTGTAATTTGAACAGTGGGATTACTTAATAAACAACTCATATTTAGTGAGGCGAGCATTAGAAAGATACTGTGTTTTTGTTTTTAAGAGTAACACTTGGACTGTATGAGGTACTGCTATTATAGTATCATGTCCTAAAGTCAATGGTGCTGCCATATCGATTAAGACAGCAGCGGCTGCCACCGCTCATAAACAGGATAGATAGCCAGAAGCAACAGGGTCTAACTGAGTGCTGTAATATGCTATAGGTCGATAGCCTCCCATGCGCACTTGCGCCAGCAGGCCCAGGGCAGTTTTATTTCTTTCACAACAGAAGAAAACAAAGGGTTTAGAATAATCTGGAAGCCACAGGGCAGGTGGGTTTATCAGTGCTGTTTTAATAGCCTGAAAGGCGTTTTCATGTTCAGGCGACCAAGGCAGAGGGTCTGTGACCTCCTTTTTTAGAAGCTGTAACAGAAGGGCTGAAATTTCTGAAAAACTGGGCACCCACTGTCTACAATAACCTGCTAGGCTGAGGAACCCCCTGAATAGTCTATGAGTTACAGGGCAGGGGGCAGTATGAATGGAGGTAATTCTACTTGGCAGTATTTGACGTGAACCCATAGAAATGATGTGTCCCAGGTATTGCACCTTTTCTTGACAGAACTGCAGTTTGGATTTGTTTACCTTAAAACCTCGTTCAGCTAAAATCTTTAAAACTAGAAGTGAGTCCTCTATACAAGACTTGGTATCTTGTGAAGCTATAAGAATATCGTCTTCATATTGGACCAATACTGAACATGGTGGTAACTGTATATCCTGCAGTTGTCTGTGCATCTCTCTAGAGAATAGGGTTGGAGATTCTACATATCCTTGGGGTAGTCAGGTCCAAGTATACTGTTGGCTTTTATAAGTGAATGCAAACAAATACTGACTATTTGAATGTACTGGGATAGAGAAGAAAGCTGATGAGATATCTATAACCGTAAAACAACGTGCTGTAGGTGGGATGCAGCTTAAAACCATAGCTGGGTTTGGTACAACTGGAAAAACAGGCAAGGCAGCTTTATTGACTTCTCGCAAGTCTTGCACAAATCTGTAAGCTTGTTTACTAGGTTTCCTTACCTGTAGAATTGGAGTATTACATGGACTTGTTGTAGGTACTATAATTCCTTGTTGTACCAAGGCAGAAATGACGGGGGCAATACCAGATGTGGCCTCTACCGTCAAAGGGTACTGTGGTACCCGAGGTAACTTTGCTCTGGGTTTTAAGGTTATTTTTACAGGAGTGGCTGAATTCAGAAACCCAACATCATTATCATGAGTGGTCCATAGATGACAGGGTAATGAATTTAGATGCTTATTTTTATCGAGGTCAGACTGCATACATATTGTTTGCAGAGTGACATTTACATCTAAAGTAGCCAAAATACTATCTTGTTTATCTGAAGGTACTTGTAAATATACTCCATCAGCTGTGCAGAAGATGGTTGCTCCCATCGTACAGAGCAAATTTCTTCCCAATAAATTTAATGGTGCTGAGGGTCCTACTAAAAAATGCATGACTGTCTTGTAAAGATCCCAAAGTTACTGGGACTGGGATGGTTTCAGAGCATTCAATAGGAATACCAGAGACACCTACCCCTCTAGTTATGTTATTGGAGAGGAGGACATTTATTGCTGCTTTGCCAGCTAACATAGATTTGGTTGCTCCAGTGTCAATCAAAAATGGGTACGGTTTATTTTTGACAAGTAACATAACATGTGGTCCATCTTGACCCACAGGGATGAAAGGGCATAACTGCTGTTGTCTTTGTTCAGGGAACCTTCATTGTGATGGCTGCTGATTGGATGGGGTCCAATTAGAATTCCACTGAGGTGACGTATCAGTGGGTGAGGCAGGGTGCTCAGCCAGATACGGACATTCATTTCTCCAATGGCCTACTTGGCCACAATTGAAACATTCCATCTGATTATTATAGCTTTGGGGTGGGGCTGATCGAGTTTCCTGCCAGTTTTGTCTATTTTGGTTTCCTGCCCCTTGGCATCCATCTCTCCCTCTTGCCTGTCCTCGTCTTCCCTGTCCATGCTGCCCGAAGGCAGTACACATCTGAGTCTGCACTTTAACCAATTTTTCCTGTAATTCCTTTTTTTCCTGTGCTAAGTGGTCAGAGAGGTATTGCACTTGTGTGACTAATTCATGCAATCCAAGACTAGGCCAATTTAAACATACTTCCTTTAGCTTATCCCGTACTTGTGGGCATAACCCATCTATGAAGGCAGCCGACAATCCGCTCTGTGCCGGCCCTTCAGTGGGTTCTGGGTAACCAGAGTAAGCCTCAAAGGCTTCAGTGAGATGATTTAAATACTCGTCCACAGGTTCGTCTTTTTTTGAATAACTGACTTGATTTTGGACCAGTTGGGTGTGGGTGGAACTATTACTGTGTTAGCATCTACTATACTCTGTCTGACTGCTTCAAACCCATTATCTCCTTGTGCATCATGTTTTGGAATCAGAGTAGGGACATTAGCATGGTCCCAAATACATTTCATCAAATCAGCTGGTATGGCGTACTGAAGAACTGCCCTGACTTCTTCTATTGTAGGATTTTGTAAACAAATATGTCCCGCCAGCACATGCTGGAACTTAACTAGATTAGTACGGATAGGCGGTAGTGATTTGGTAATGGCTTGAAAATCAACCACCGACCACACCCTTGGTACTACAATGGTTGGTGGTTCTTGTGCACTTCTAGCATGGGCTGGGTTAGGTACCTCCCTCAAAGGTAACAATCTGTCATCATCTGACGACTCCGATTCTGAATCTGGATTAAATTTATCTGGCCCAAAATATCCATCCTCACTGTCAATTTTAGCAGGGAACTGGTCAAAATACCTTAATCGGTGTAAATGTCGCTTCCCTTTTCCTTTATAATAGGGTTTAGCTTTAAAATGCATTACAGCTTTTGCTTCTTTATGAGTCTTACTATGAGTTCTTGGTCCCTTTTTTCTATTGCTCGTTTCTGGATTAGATTCACTAGACTGACTGTCCGCAGCTTGTTCTCTCTCTCTAGGGATGGAATCTTTAGTGGTGGAATCTGGCTGCTGTGTTTCGGCTCCTTGTTGAGCAAAGGGGGGCTGATACTGCGGGGGTGCAATCGATGGTGCAGTCAGTGGTGGGGGGAGCCAGGCATTATCATCTTCTGATGATTCAGTTATCTGCAATTTAGCTAATTCCTTTACAGGATAAAGCCCCTTAAAGGGTGGGTCCTTCAAGCATTTACCATTTGCTACGTCTAAATTACTGGCAGTGTGCTGTAATTCCCTCAATTGCTCTTTTAATTTCTGCTGATTATCTTTTAGACTGCTAATAACCAAATCCTTTTCTCTTTCTTTCACCTCTGTCATCCAATCTTTAAATGCTGCCCAGCACAACCCTGGTATTCTTCTCCCTTTTTTCCTTAACTTTCCTTGGAGATTAAGCAAAATATTTTTATTAAAACTACAATTTTCTGGAAAGGTGAGTTTACCATCACCCTCAGTGAGGGCGACCCACTGACATAAACATACAACTGTCCCAGGACACAGAAAAATACATATAACCAGCTGGTGTACCTCTTTCTGGCTCTTTTATGGTTCCCACTCTCACTCCCATTTTCACACAATAAGCTATACTGTATTTTTACAGATTTAGCTGTGACATTTTGTAAACATCATTTTCCCCACTCTCGTATCTCCTTTCACTCTTATGTCACCAGTTTTTCGTTTTATCCCACTCTCATACTGCACAATCAATAGCAGAAAAGAAATGCATGCCACTTACCTCAAAACAACTGAATGAGAGGAATTATTACATTTCTATAAAATTATCGATACCAAATTTTAAAGCAGGCAAGTACAGAAAATTAAAGAAACACTGCCAGAACAGAAAATTCTGTCATGGGCCCTTTCACTAGCAGTATTTTGTTCAATCCCCAACTGTCGCAGCTGTTGTCAATTCAGATCTGAGTAAACGGCACCAATTGTTGCATTTAACATTTTACCTTAAATGAAGACAAGACACTTCTTCCTCTCTTTCAGTGGCATTTATTACACACGTGTGGGAGCCTCATGGAAAGTATCAGGGAGACTCCCTGAACAAAGGAATGCATAAGCTTGTATGCTGGTGATACTGCTGACAGTACAAAAATATAAAATAGACCAATTAAATTAGTACAAAAGACAATTAACCAATCAGTGGTTTACCCGTAGGCTTAAAACAGTTCACATTACTACATCTCTAGGCAGAGAAAGAAAATCGGATACACTTCCATATAAGGCACATTTCATGCTTTCAAGCAGGCTCCTGTTTTTCAGTGCTTTTCCACTATTCACAGTTTACTCAGAGTTTGCAGTACAAAGTCCATCTCAATGCATACAGATTGTCACATACTCAATTTCCTTAAGCACATACTTTGGCCGTTCATATTCTACAATCCCCCATTTGATGCTGTGTAAGCATCACCACTTAGTCGATCATACATTTGCCCTAAGTCTAACATAACAATACTAAAAAGTTATATAGATGTGGTACAAAGAAAGAGACATAAGTTACATAACAACAAATAATCAAGGTTTAACAAAGCAGTGGTACATAGATACAATGTACTTTTACTGGTATGCAGAGATTAAAAGTTTACCATAGCAGGAATACATTAATACATTATAGTTTTCCTTGTATTTAGATATTTTGACAGAGGCATTACAGAGGATGTATATGTCAAGAGTACAACATGGTTATTGGTTTTGCAATTTATAGATATATTAGGATAGTATAAAAGGGAAACTTAGATGGAGGATCCTTTCCACTGTAATTGTAAGGAGTAGTAAGATAGTACGAATATAAAGAAGTACCAATTGTTAATCAGGGTTGGAGCGTCTGTAGAGCCGTATATTAGTTAGATGACTTTTGAGTGTTTAAAGTGAGCAGGATTAGTTGTAGATCTGATAGTTTGAGGGAGAGTGTTCCAGATTCTTGCTACATAATTTTAGTAAAGTGAGTCGCCTGTAGTATTATTGGCTTTCGTTATTTTTAGTAATGATTTATTAGCAGAACATAAAACACGATTATTGGACTAAGGTTATAATACATTTTGAAAGGCTGTTTTTTTCTGGTTGTTAAAGTAGTATATCAGCCATTGTAAGCTGGGAGTAGGATAAGATATGGGGAAGTTCTAACCAGGTGAGTTGTTTCATGGCTAAACAGTGGTGGGATCTCTATAAAGAGTCTCTGGTGAATTTTGCTATTTTATTGTAGCAAGCATCAAGTTTTCCTAGATCTGTTTTCTTTATGTTGGTGCATATGGGTGAGGCATAGAGGAGAGTAGACAGTAGGTGGGTTCTTGCAGTGGCGGCTTTGGTGTCATTATTTAGAAATTGCTTGTTTCTATATAATGTGCCTAGTTTTTTATGTACCTTCTTGACAGTTTGAGATATATGCATGTTGAATTTCATGTTATTATCAATAATTATGCCTAAGAGTTTTGTTTGTGATATGGGACAGATGATGGTGTTATCTGTAGATGTGATATAGAAAGCAGGAGGGGGTCAAAGGTCTTTGTGGGTTGAAACATCATAAGTTTGGTTTTGTTAGTGTTAAGGATGAATGGATGAACTGTGAATTAGAAAGTCCGGATTTCACTGCAGAGAAAGACAGTTACGTTATGTCTTGAAGTTGTTGGAGGGAAGGAGAAGCACATATAAGAGTGGAATCATCTGTGTACTGGACTAAGGAAGCAACATGGGTGGCAGTGTGAAGCATGTCAGTAACGATACTAAAGAGGAGAGGGCCTAAGACAGAGCCTTGTGCAACACCCAAGGTGTCTGGAAGTAGACGAGAGATGTCTTGTTGACATTTTACAGCTTGCTGGCCACCAGCTAGATAATTCTGGAACCGAGCAAGTGCAGAGTGACTAAGTCTTAGGTCAGAGGGAATCAATAGCAGTTTGTTGTGTCAGACGGTGTCAAGTGCCTTAGGCAGATCTAGAAAGATAGATGAGACCATTTCACCTCATTCCTATACTGATTAATTGTATTAGTAAAGTTCAGGAGGGCAGTGGTAGTACTATAGTTGGGTCAAAATCCTTGCTGTACCTTGGCTAGTAGATTGATAGTTAAGAGAGAGTCCAGAAGTTATGAATATATGCTTTTTTCTTGCATTTTGGATAGTGGCGATACAATACCAGTAGGCCTATAACTGGAAAGTTCGGTTGAGTTATCTCCTTTGTGTAGGGGGATTATATGTGAGATTTGCCAGATAGTTGGAACATGATGCTCAGAGATGAAGCAGGTGATGAGTAGGGAGATAGGATAGGATATGTCATCAGCAGAAAGTTTTAGATATTCAGCTGGCAGGTTATCGGCTGCTAGAGTAGTTGCTTAAGTTTTTCAGGTAATTTTTTTATACTTTCTTTTGGGACACGGTGAAAGAAGAAGGCATTGTCATCCTTGTTGGGAATTAATGGGACTGTTGGTGGAAGGAAGCTGCTGTTTTTTGAGAGTGGTAGTATAGTTTTAGTAAAGTGTTTATTAAATTATGCAGCAATGCTGCTTGAAGTATTTGTGATTGAGGGAGTCGGAGAAGAAGTTTGCCCAGGGTGTAGGATTTCTTTTATTCCTGACCAGAATTTTTGAGAATTATTCTGATGTTTTATTTTGATGTTACTGTAATAGCTTGTCTTCTCTTGTTTGACATGTCTTTTGGCTTTGTTTTTAAGTTCTAGATATGCTTGGCAATTTATCTGAGTTTTGTTTGACTTCCAGAAATCCCAGGCCTTATCTCTTAGTTTAAGTAGAGCTCTTGTTTCCTTAGAACATCATGGGGTGTAGTTTGACTTAGTTCTTATTGTTCTAGATGGTGGCGGTTTATTGATTATATTGAGGAAATTGAAGTTAAAATAAGTTACAGCATCATTTAGGGGTAGTACTTTTAGGGTAGACCAGTTACAGTGTTTAAGGGCATATGTAAGTATTTGGGGATTTAAATTTCTTTTGTTTCAGATTTGATGACAGATAGTTTTGATGTTGTTGGATAGATTTTGAGCTTTTTTTATTACTATATTCTACATAACCATTTTATTTTTACATTCCTAGACATAGATGGTTGTGACTAGGACTTCTTATTTTATGGTATTTATTGGATGAGAGTACATTTCTTTGGCATAGGTGACAGGTGAGGCTTCATGGAGACTGGAACTCTTGTGGCTGAATTTCAGAGCTCGTCATGAAGTTTTAATAATGTTTCTTTTAAAAGTCCTTGTATTCAGAAGCATCTATAGGGGTAGGATTAGATTTTGGGCTGAATATTTCTTTTCCTAGTCACCCACCTTTCTCTTCCCATATGACCTCACACTGTACAGCCGCTTTAGTTTTTGCAGTATTTCCTCCTGTGAAGAATTTTGCACATCTTAGTATGCGGATAACTAGAGTCAATATCACCAGATTAATTTACTCTAGTCTCACTCTGAAGGGCTGCACTATATGTCTTTATTCACAAATTGATCTGCTTTACCGTACTTTTCTTTAACACTGAGTATATATTCATCCTTACACTTCCCCCTTGACAGTGGACAATTTCCAGATCTGTCCCACAACCTTCCTTACCATTAAAATTTAATCTCATATGAGAAATTTGATGAGTGTCAGTGTTTCAATTTTTTCTTTTACAAATGGACATAATTCCTTTGAGCATTTTTTATCATCTGCTCGAAGGACTACTTTGCAAACCTTTAAATAGTCTTTGTCAAGTCCCTCCAGCCATTCAGTCAAATTCCAACTTTCTGTGTGAATTCCTCCAACACGATGAAAACAGACTTAATGAGAGTAAGAACCCTTGCCTTATTCCTTTTACTGGGCCGTATTACCTAAAAATAAGGATCTTGTTTTTACCCCCCCCCCCCCAGTAAAATGTTCTATCTGCTAGCATTTCATCTAGTCAGTTGAATAAATAAACCTGTTTACTATGTCAAAAGCTTTTAAATGATAAAAGGAAAAAAAATGTAACCACTGTTTCCTGCTGTCACATTCCAAATAAAGTAACCTGCAGCAAAGGTTTAGAGGAATAACCTGTAATGAGTTAGATGACATTTTGTCTAATGAGTTTTATGACAGTTGTTAGCATTTTCTTGGTTCTAAATGTTAAAACTCATTTAACATTGTTAAAGCTACACAGTAAGAGTATTCAAAAATGTGTAGGATCATATGTGTTGCCTTTCGGTTTGTGGAGGACAACCATTATCACCTTCTCTAGTGTGTTATTTAAGGTTTCCACCACCAACTTTATCACTTTAAGCTAATTTAGACATTTTCCATCTCTAACCACTCTGTAAGCTTATTCATGTGTCATTTCACCACCTCGTAACATTTTGTCTTGCTAGAGGGCAGCTAACTGTAGTGAAACTATATGATTGTGTATTCCTTGTAGATTATTTTTTTATAGCATTTGTTTTTCAGTATAGTCAACTGGGCAGAAAGCTATCTCTTTCAGCAGAGGCTCAAGGTTTAAAAGTAATCAACAAATATACACAATTTAAACAGAGTATCATTAATTAATAGCAGCATCACATAATGAGCTGTGAAACTTGTTCCATCAAGAAAAAAATGCATAAAGAACATAGTAAACAGAGGTATACAAGTAATCAATAAAATGCAAACTTTAAAGAGAGCATCATTAATTAATAGTAGCACAATTTAATGAGTAATGAGACATATTTGGAAATGAACTTGGTAGAAGGAATGAACAGGAGGAAATGGAGGATCAGTATTAAGGGGTGAGAGAAAATGTATTAGGATAGGAAGAAGGGAGAAGACGGAAGGCAGAGGGCAGGGAAAAGGTTTTGGACCAATAGTTAATGGAATAATGCTTGGGAAGAAAAGGAAAAAAGGTAGTGCAAGGACATTTATCATCCAGGAGTTGTCAATGTGCTAACCATTAGAAACATGCAATGTAATTTAAAAGTGATATGAATTGACACTAAAACATTTCATTTATTTAATACGTTTGCCTCTGTCAGTATAGCTCAGGTTCTGACTTAAAAGTATCTTTGGACAACCTTACCTAATGGGTTAACTAAAGTAAAAATAAATAAATAAGCCAATTTTTTTAGTAAAACTCCACTGAAAACACCTATCATGACCTCCTACTTTGCCTCTCTTTATATATCTTATAGTAGATTACTTCCTTCATTTCTATATCTCTTTCTGATGTCCTTCTGCTTTATGTGAAGACAACCTCCAATCTCCATTGTTTCTCTTTCTTCCTATCTATCCATTCATATTTTTCTTCTTAAAAATTCTTTAAATATTTTCTCAGACCATGTCTCCCCTATGTACCATAACATTATTTTATTCTCTACTAACTCAGTCCTGTGTTATCTTCTCTTTTATTCTTTACATCAGACAATTAAATTCCATCTCTGCCAACCATACTGCTCAAGCACATCCTATCTGCAAGTCATCTGCTCTTTTTTCTTCTCCTTCATCATTTTTAAATTGCATTTACTTTCTGTACCTTCCTCTTCCTGCCCTTTTCTACTCACATATCCTTTGAAATCCTTTCAGTTACTTCTCTCATAGCTGCACGATTTACCTCTACATCCTGTTAATAGCTCCCATATGTACAATAATTCTTCTCCTCCAAGCTACTTTTATGCCATCTCACCTACACTGGTAAATCATCAGCTTCCCTTTTATTCTCCTCCATCATTTGTTTCACCATTTCTGTAAGCCATTTTATTCATTCAAAACCCAACTATTTTCGGAGATTCCGGTTCCAATTATGATGTCCCTTTTAATCCATATCCCACCCATACAAATCCATTTTCTGGAATATATTTGCCTGCTGCGTATACCTGGTACTAATACCCTAGCAATTTCCTAATCCACTAATATCTTTCATGCTTCATTTACAGAGAGCTGTGTAATACTTTTCAAGTGATTCAACTACATCTAGAGCCATTAAAGCTAAGATATGATTTTTTTTCTTAATTTATCACACTTGTAATTGATTCATACAGTGATCACTACCATTTTAAGCATTTTTAAAGCATATATTTTATTTTATGGCAAAAATAGTCATTTCTCTGTTTGTTGGCTTTTCTAGTTCTGTTTGCCTCCTAATTGCCTTGCAGAAAGGCATATTAGCCAGAGACTTAGTTGTTTGGTAGTTATTTGTTGCTTGTTGTTTAATCTGCAGTTGAGACCTGCTTTTGCTGTGCTTTTACTTTAAGAAATTCCAGGATCATCCATTTTGTGGCAAAACAAGTTTACCTGGTTTCTCTGACTTAGGAAGCATGCCAGGAAGCTAAAGGTGTGGTTGTTTATTGGCTAGAGGATATTGGTGTCAGCTTTCAAGCTTTTTTTCTCTACTGTAAATCACTTGTTTTTGCAGAGCTGCCTATCAAGCTTTTGTCCTGTATAGTAGCAAATGCCACAACAGTAAAGTTTTCCTATAAATTTAGAATCGGGTCTGAAATCTATTAAAAATTGTAATATTGTGTGGAACTGAGGTTAGAGCAGCTAGTTTGTGCATCACATAGCACTAACATATTGTAGTACTATATAACATCTTGTCCTTAACCCCAGAAACTACCACAGGAGGCTCTTCTTGAAACCCAGTCCTTAATCCTGAACAGCCCACCCTATTATAAGTCCAGACAACATGTATATGCAGTTATATGCAGTTTCCAAATGTCTCCATGGCCATTTTCATAGATTTGAGCATCCTAAGGAAATGTACCAATTGTCTCATGTTCTCAGACAACCAATTTGTCATTAAAGAAAATAACACGGTATGCGAGAGATGTATATACAAAACTTCCTTGAAGGCAAAAATGTCACTATCAGGAATGCTCACACTACATCCCTCACACACATACCACTTACCACACACACAGATTGTCTTAATTTGAGGTACTTAAAAGAAACCTTCCCAAATCTCAAAGATCTCCAAAGTTATCTAATGGCAACACTGCTTCTTAGCAATCACTAAAGCACACACACCAAAAGCAACACCAAGCATCTCACATAAGCCTACACTTAATGGTCCCCCAAGTGCAAAGCTCATAAGACAAGCATGCACTTTAACTAATAATCTTGTCATTGAGGACTCCTTTGTGTGACACGCAGATGTCCCACTCACCAGGTTAGACAAGGAGAAGATAATGGCTAGTTGCCTGTCTGGAGCCAGGATCTGGCCAGACAAGGAGAAGATAATGGCTAGTTGCCTGTCTGGAGCCAGGATCTGGCCAGACAAGGAGAAGATAATGGCTAGTTGCCTGTCTGGAGCCAGGATATGGCCAGACAAGGAGAAGATAATGGCTAGTTGCCTGTCTGGAGCCAGGAGCCACAATATCATGCACACACTCAGGTCAGTGCAGCCCAGGTACCAACATGATTCTACCATAGTCCTTGTTGGTGTAAATGACCTGAGATGTATCTCACTGGACTATATAAAAAGAGACATAATAGATCTCTTGAAATATTTGTAACAAATAGGTATGAGCTTTGCACAGAACAGCATTTTACCTTTACCAGAGGTGATGTCATGATAGGAACATAAAATGATTGATTTTAATAATTGGCTTAATTTCTGGTGTCACTCCAGGAAATCCAACATCTGTCAGCATGGGAGGACATGGACAGAATACCATCCTGCTTTGCCAAGAATGGGCTGCAACTGTTACCCTATGCTTTTGGTTATTGGCTAAAACTTTATTCACCCTCTTACAGCCTTTTTTTAGACAACGCCAAAAACACAAAACTACCAACACAGTGAAAAAGTCTACCTTATGCTGTTATTTCTCAATGAGAGGAGCCTATATAAAAACCCTCCACACCCTTCAAGCCCTCCTCATTCTGGAGAAAGTAGACATTTGTGCTGTGACCAAGACTTGGTTTAAAGCCATAAAAAGTACTTCAGCAGTGCAGGGCTACAGTGCCTTCCACACATTTAGACCAGCAACTGCTCAGACTGGGAACAAAGGTGGAGATGTCTCGATCTCTGTTAACAAAAACACATACCTACATGTTAGTTAAACAGGATGATAACATGAAGCTCATACGTGTGCAAGTCACCATAGATAACGTTCCTGACTATATCATGGCTATCTACAGGTCATCACCTATGCCCTTAGAGTCTCGTGAGTCTTACCTAAACCTACTAGAGGCACTCACCTTCCAACCATACACTCAGTTCATGGGTGACTTTAACTACCCCTCTAAACACTAGGAAATGTACACTGTCTGAGACACACAGGCACAATGCTTCCTGGATTTTATTAACACAATCACCCTGGAACAGATAGTGCATGTCCAGCTACAGGATCAACCATATTGGATCTTGCACTCACCAACATGTTAGAGTGTTGCACCCCCCCCATGTCATATCTTCATTAGTAAGGTCAGATCACAGTTATCTCCTTTGAAGTAAAAATCAACTCAGAAAACCAGTAACAGTTAGGAACCATTCTAAGACAAACTACATCCTATTATGTGACAGTTTGCCAAAATTCAAGGCTTCTCCTAACCCTGGGACTACCGCCTCAGCAGAATGCATAGTACATTCGCCAACACTTTGTCTTGTTTTACTTTTTCTGTACCTTGCAAACAACTCACCTCTCCTTACCTGTTCAAACCTATTCAGTCCCCATAAAGAGGTTAGTCAGTTCTGAACAGGGAAAGCTACCACCCTGGCAGCTATCAGGGAATTCTTCCATTTATAGCCCTAACTCCTGCCCCTGGCAGCTGGCATGCATGCCTATAAATGCCGGGGCACTATTATTACTTCTAAGTGTGAGTGCATTCATGCATGCACACATGTGTATGTTCACTCCAGCATGAGCATGCAATGACAGTTACCCCATAAAATAGGCTTAGGGGAGCCATATAAGTTAACAGGTAAGTATTAGGCTAGCTACTCTTGTGGGCCATTTTAAGCCTAGCTCATTTCCCTTTCAAAGGTGAGAATCAAACCTTATACCTTGTGTCTGTGAGTGAAACACTGTACCAACCATTATACCAAGCTCCAACATTGCACACATAGGTGAATACTAGGCCATCAGTCTGTACACTGTTGCAAGCCTAGTTAACAAGCAGAGGTTAGAATCAAACCTTGTACCTTTTACTTTCTATATCTGAGGTAAGGTTCTTAACTAATATGCCAGCCCCTCCCCTGCAAATCTAAGGCCTATGGTACAGCGTACCTTACCTCTCTCTCTCTCTGTCCAATAAATGATCCTTCAACACCTTGGTCCCTAGTCAAAGTCAGGCAACCCGAGTTACAGTGAAGGTGTTACCTCTCAATGCCATGGGGTGTGGCTGCCTTCCTTTTGTCAGGTGCTTGTCTGCTGATAAACTGCATAGGCTCCAAATTCTATGACTAAGACAGCTTTCATCCAGTCCCCTTGACCTTTTATTACATCATGTGGATGTGTGATGATCTCACTACAGACTTGTACTAGTTGCTTGTGCATGTGAACAGCAGACACTTCTTTTTTTGCACTCGAAATTATAAAGTAGCACTATGCTGTCACTTTACTGACTGTTGTAAAAAAAGTCTTCATCTACCTTGACATTTTGCTCAGGTATCTCCTATGTAATTTTAATCACTGCCTGCTTGACCAGTCAGTATTTACTTTTGTAGCAGTCACATCATAGAAAGAGTTGCCTGTTGTATTAGGGAGATCATCACACAGCCAGACCATGATTATGTAAATGATCAAACTCGGGGTCTAATTTAGTGTCTCACTCATCACCACTGACAGAGCTCAGAATTCTAAGACATTAGTGGTTTGAATCCCTCCAACCCTTCTCTCATGCCAATTGCTCTATAGTTTTCCTGCCTTATCAATTTCTCAGAACCCTTCTTCCACTCTTTCTATGATTGCAGGACTGACAACACCTTATTTAATTCTAATTCCTGACACTTCAGTTTTTATTCTAAGAGGCAGGTTCTGTGAATTAACTCTCCTTCCAGTGACTTTTCGCATTTCTGTCTTATTAGGGTCTATATTACGACACTGAATGATAAAAAGAACAAACACTCTTTTATCGAACACTAAAAGTCGAAAGCACTGAATGCTGAACACATGGAACAGCGATTTTTTTTTTCCAGGGAAAAAAATCGCTGGGCCATTTTTTTGGACTTTACCATTTCCTCCACTGTGGTGCGATCTTGGAGTTGGTATATTTAAGTATGGGGGGGGTGTGAGGGGAGACACCCCCAACTTTATTTTGTGTTTGGATTTTTTTTTTTTGCAACTTTGTTCCAAGTGTTCGACATTTACTGCTTTTGGTTTTTAGTGTTCGATAAAAGAGCATTCACTCTTTTTATCATTCAACGTCGTGATATAGACCCCCCTTATTAAATAGGTTGGTCAGTTCATTTGCAAGCCACTGATGTCTGGGTGTTGCACATCCAGCTTGTGCAGCACTTGATTGCTTTTTACTTCTTTACAGATTTTAGGCTTTTAACTTCACTAGTGGCATCAACAGATACTTCATTTTTTTCCAACAGAAAGTCAAACTTAATACTGGTCAATATAAATCTCCAAAGCTAAGATTCAAGAAATCCATGCATGCACAGCTCAGTACTCTCCAGATGTATTAATAGCCATGGAAACTTGGCTAAAACAAGAAATACCAAATGCACAAATACTCCCGGCTACAACATCCTGAGACTAGACTGACAAAAAATAAAGCCATTGTTTTAATAAATGCATTAGATGTAACACTTTACCAAAATGATATCACCAACTTTCAAAATCAGAACTTCTAATCTCAGACCTCAAATTAAACTCCTAAAACTACTAATAAGAATGATTCCATAACCAACCAGCTTAACTCTCATTTCATTGAAACTCTTCTCTTACTACTCAAAAATTCTTCACTTGAAAATGCTACCCTCCAGTCAACACCTGACACTCACAATACCCAATTCCACTTTTGACCCATTCCAACTGCTAATATTAAGAAATTTCTCTTAAAATTAAAATCAACTGTTATGGCAGCGTACAACTTACCCACAGAATACCTTTTCTCAGCAGTCTCTATAGCATACCTCATATTAAGCCTTATTGACTGCTCTGTTACTGAAAACTATATCCCCACAATCTGGAAATTATCATATCTTGTACCCCTGCATAAAGGTAGAACTTATTGGAGTTTGTTAATTACAGACCCA
The DNA here is from genome assembly GCF_019279795.1 of Protopterus annectens. NCBI lineage: Eukaryota > Metazoa > Chordata > Ceratodontiformes > Protopteridae > Protopterus > Protopterus annectens. The sequence continues at coordinate 1,278,233,811 of NC_056746.1, read as the reverse complement.
CCACTATTCTATCCGCACCCAACTAATAACCTACTTGACTGAAAACAGCTTAATCACAGATGCACAACACAGCTTCAGACCTAAACACAGCATCACAATACCTCTTCACAGTTTTTCTCTAATACAATAAATAAAGGAGAAACAAAGTTAATTTGCTTTCCTCCTCTATCCTAGATCTGTCCAAGGCATTCAATACTATTCCGCACCAAAAACTTATAGATGAATCTATTACCATAAATCTCTCCCACTCAGAGATAGCTTGGATCTGTAGTTACCTTGTAGATAGAAAGCAGGCAGTTAAATGGCAACAGATGTAGTCTTCCTTCCTACCCATTTCTATCAGAGGATCTCAAGGATCAATCTTAGGTTCCTTGTTATTCAACATGTATCCTAATGTGCTTTATAAAACCCCAAACATGCCTTTATGGTACAGTATACACATGATTCTACACTCATCTGTTCTGCTCCAAACTTTGACGTACTACAGAAAATTACCCAAGAATCTTTCTCCCCTATTGAGACTTAGTTATTTAATGGCCACTTCCTACTCACCCCCCCTCCAAACTAAGCTCACACTCTTCACGACAAAACACCCCAACAACCTCAAGCTCTTATTCACCATTACCTCTATGAACAATACAGCTTGTATCATAATAACAAAACTGGAGATTGACTAAAAAAAGGCCCAAACTTCACCAAACCAATAAAAAATGTAGAAATTAACCGGACTTCAACGTGAATAAAATACTATTATTTTTATCAGTTAAAACACATCACATAAGCGCTTTGATCTCTCATGGAGACTTCTTCAGATAAAATACACTCACATTCATCATCTTATTTATAAACTAGCTGAAGTTTATCAACCAATCATGAAATGCAAGTAATTAAAAAATTCCCTGTGTTAAAGGTGTACAAAGCATGTATTCCAATCACAAGTACTTGCAAAAACATTTTACAAAATTAAAAATACATAAAAATCATGTTGAATTCCTTTAAAATTTATGTTAACAAATCTGCTTTTTCACTCAGTATGGGTTTGAGAGATACTTGATCATTCAGACCTGGGGGGATGATGCATTTAGTTGCAACTGCCAGACAAGTTCTCTTTTTAACAAATGTCTTTGCCAATCACCACCCCTGGAATGAATCTAGAAAAAGCATGATAGGGGAGATGAACAAATATGTAGATGTATCATTAATGAAAGCTTTTAATGCTTCAACATATAACCCTGTATCCATGACCGTAACAGCCCCTCCTTTGTTGGCTGGTTTTATAATTATACGGTCATCATTCATAAGTTCAACCAATGCCTATCTTTCTACAGCATTTAAATTATTAAAATTGCATGAAAGTTCTTGAAAATACTGTCTAATATCCTGTTCACATGTCTTAAGAAATGGAGGACTTACTAGGCACAAACGAAAGTCCGTTGTTTAAAATACAAAGTTGTTCTTGTGATAAAACAAGACTAGAAATATTAAAAACATTGCAAACTTCAGTAACAGTCATTTGTGCCTAGTAAGTCCTCTAGTCTTAATGAAGTGATTTTAGATTTAAATTTATTTGGTCGTAATGTTATTTTAAGGGATATGTTTGGAGCAGGACAATCTCAACCTATCAGTTTGAGACATCCCAGTGTTTTCATTCCTACTATACATCCCACGGTATGCACATTTCTTAAGACATGTGAATGGGATATTAGACAGTATTTTCAAGAACTTCCATGCAGTTTTATTAATTTAATGCTACATATTTGTTCATCTCCCTATTATGGTTAAACATATTATTGGCAAAGTAAGGACCAGACTAATGGCCTTAAAACAAATAGATATTTTAGATGTAGATTTATATAATTTCTTTTATATAGAACATCCAGTGGTTCCTCTTTTTAAGGCTTTGCCTAAAATGCATAAGAACATTCTACCCCCACCCATGAGGCATATAGTTTCTGGCAGAGGGTGGGTGATGGAATATATTTCTATGTGGGTTGAGAGTAAATTGAAATTACTATTACCACTATTTCCTAGAATTTTAAAGGACACAGGTCAATTTTTGAATAAATTGTTTGATACTTGCTCAAGTTTAGATCAGAATGGTGTTTTACTGGTAACTTTGGATATTAACAACTTATTCACTGCTATCAGTAATAAATATGGATTGATAGCTATTAGAGAGGTTCTTTACAGTAAAAAGACATTTGATGACAACACTAATGCTTTGATTTTGGAGGCACTGGACGTGGTATTGGAGAATAATATTTTTCTATGCAATGGTGCCTATTATAGGCAAATACAGGGTGTAGCCATGGGCACACCCTGTGCCAACTCATATGCTAATTTGTTACTGGCCTTTTGGGAGGAACAAAACATCTTTAGTAATAGATTTGTAGATGATATTTTTTGAAGAAATCATGTAAAGAACCAGTATAAGGAAAAACAAGACCATGAGGTGAAATCCTTGAAAAGCAATCAAAGGCTACCGAGTTTTAAGGACTTCACCAGTTCACAATATGTTTTTAGCAGCCAAGTCATAGCCGGTTGCATTTTGAGCAGCACCTAGTGAGGCATAAGAAATTCCTGAGCTGGGCTTGCATTGCCACCACCATGAACACCCACTTTCCTGTTGTTTGTATTAGGACCTTCTACTGGAAGCATAGCCATTATTTTTATGATTCAAGTACCACCTTTGTCAGGAGGAATTCCTGGAGCACTTTAGGCTAGCTATACTGATGTCTTTCCCATCACTGTATGCGAGGAGATTTTAATCTGGCCACCCAGGAAGGTCTGTCCTAGTGGTTCTGGTGGACTGCAAATTTTTTGTCTCATATTATAATGTAACATGTTGTAAACATTTGTGACTATGCATCCTGGTTATGGCCGAAAAGGGTCATTGGACCAGTTCACTTAACTGGTAAACACTGAAAGAATGAATGAATTAATAAATAAATGTGACATTGTTTTTTTGTATACACACAGCAGCATTAGACAGTTAGTAAAACTTCAAAAATCTTCATTCACAGTATGTCCAGATATAGGTAGGAATGAGAATAAACTGAGTTAAAAGCTGTGCTGCTAGGTGAGAGTTGCACCATTAATCCGGTACATAGATATGACTCTGCAGTGATTCAGAAACCTAAATCAACCCAGAGGCTGACTGTATGCACACACATGCTTCAAGTCAGCCTCTGGGGTAGATGCACACATGTGCATACACACAAACACATATCTGCACATGCACATACACACACACACACACACACACACACACACACACACACACACACACACACACACACACACACACACCTTCAGAAATAGAAGTGGTGGTGAAAGTACACACTTTGTATTTTATAGTAACTGTCAAGGCTAGTGTGGTGGTGGTATTTGCTGCTGCCTAGGGCCAAAGGTCACTCATGTTTGTTTTACGCTATAGAGGAAAGGTTACAGTGATGCTACCCTGATCAAAAGTCAGTTATACTTCAAACTGCTTACTTTTCCCTCTTAACAATAAGTGACATATGTTTAGAAAGACATGCTCCTCTTCAGTAACATAAGAAATAGATTTCTACTTCCTGTAAACATTTGTTTCAGTGCCTACTCTTGTATCGACCTGAGTGCCATCATGATTATTGTGATACTGCAATGTATGATGTTAACCTTGATACATGCCTTCTAATGCTTCATCATCTGGGTCCCCACCCAGTCATCCTGGTGGCACACTACTGTATGCATGATCTGTCTGCAGCAAATTGTCCTCATCAGTACCAACATGATCAGGATAGTAGTTAGATCTGCAGCTGGGTCTCAACAGAGGGCACAGGTTTCAACTAACAATCAAACATTAAAGCAGAATGGGTCCAGTCTGAACATCATACCTCCTATGTGAACAGCACTGTATCATGATAACTAACAATCAAACATTAAATGTGAATCGGTCCAGTTTGGACATCCTCCTCCTATGTGAACAGCACTGTATCATGATGCCTTCATGGCAGGGAGTGTGGGGTTAATATATGTTTTGGCTTTCCTTGTCATGACTCTGGAGTAGGAGTAATTTTAATATTATGCTAAAGAAGGGTTATCCTTCTGAAGAAACTCCCATGGCAGACACTCATCTGAGTCACTTTGTGTGGGACAACACACAATGTGGTTGCTACTTTGTGTTTGTGCTTGACACAACTTCAAGCAGATGCTCCAATACAGCACATGATATAGCTATAGTTCTACATGCTTTTGCATGCTCAGTTTATGACATCTCTTATACATGTGCTACTGGATGGTAAAACATCAGGTTTCTTGATACATCAAGACTTTCATTTTGACTTGCATGTGTTTTTTCTGCATTTGTACTTACGTAAGTGCCAGGCAGTAATACATTACTCTCTGATTTCCATGTTTGTGAAATGTTGCATTTGCTATGGGTCCTTATCTGCATACCCACTCCATACTCCATACCTGGACTCTTCCAGACATTCTTTGGTATATGTGGGCATACCAGGACATTAGGGCCTGTTTATGAATTGCAAAAGACATATGATATGTGATTTTTACCTCATACTAGACCTCCACTATTATTGACTATATTTATGAATCCTGACCAATGTGCACTGATGGCTTTCTTAATTGAATACATCATAATTACATTAATTTTAGATGGTAATTTTGTTGAACATATAACACTGAATTACGATAATTGCATACATGTATTTGAGTAACATGCTATATAGACTTATAATGACCTTTTTGACATTGTGATTTTTACTCTTAGCTTGATTAAGACTACAAATAGCTGGTTTCTCTTAAAGATGAAATGAATTATGGCTAGTAAATACAACATGTGTAAAACGCATTATCTGTAATATTTGCACAGTGCTTCATTTGGTAGTTAAGGCCACGTGGCTGGCTCCAGTGAAGACAACACTTTTGTCACTATTGTGGTTGTTGGTATTGTTTATTGAAGATAGCAGTACCACTTTTGTTGCTTGTAGGAAGTAATGACTTTCTTTCAAGGGCAACTTAGCTGGAAGACCGTGGCATGTTTCTAGATACATGCTTTTGTAAAGGGCACAGTAATTGGTCGGACCATTCCTTAATAGGGAAGCTTTTTGTTTTTTGGATAGTAAGGCCATGATGTATGAGTTGTGCTGAAGGTATCATATACAGGCAGATTTTATTAGTTAGTTGTATGAAGAGCAGTAACATGGATCTAAAGTAAATGAGATTCTCAGAACACTGACTCTATAGTCTAAGTGAAGAAGGAGAATCCATTTAGAAATAGTTGCTCCATCTTTGGGGCAAAAGAACATTGAGAAGTTGCAATCTCCAGCTAGTTGTGTCATTAATTTATAATTTAGATTGACTATATGAGATTGGAATGTTATAGGAAATCTGCATTCAAAGCACAACATTTCCTTTCCCTAAAATGTATTTGTCTCCCCACAGAATGCTCTCCATATCTTCAAATTTTAATAAACTCTTAACTTTCTCATTTTTTCTCCTCTGTGGCATTTCTGTCTTCCTCAACGCACACTAAACTGGGGCTGAATGAAATTGTTTGATACTTTCTTTAAAACTTTAGCTGCCTTATTGTTATATGATTGTGCCTGTTATATCTGAAAATGTCTTGCTAAGGAAGCACACATATCAAGGCATCTGCAATTTCCATCTCTTATTTACACCCACTAGGTCATTCATGGTCTAAATATTCAAAGTGGTATTCTTTCCTTCTCCTGCAGTCATAAACCTACTTAGGCTTTGGTTAATTGTTAATGTTATGTGTACCCCCAAAACAATGCGCAATCTAAACATCTGGGAAGGTGTACAAAATAAAATAATAATTATACAAAGTAGAAAGTTGTCATATGTTACTGAGCTATTCGCTATTAAGAAGAAATACGACAGTTTATTTGATGCTAAAAGGCTATTACTATGCAAAGGTATTTGCACAAGGACCAAGAATGCACTTTAAATCGCGTATTTTACTAGGCACATTTCATTGGATACTTTGATACGTGTACAAATAATTCATAAATGGATTGTCTAATTTACTGTAAACAAAGAAACAGACAATTATGTGGGCAGAGGCAGCAACAGTGGTTATTTCAATGTGTATTACCATTTGCAATTGACTAACTAGCTGAGGTTTTCCAAGGCAGGAAATATAATACTCAGGCTGACCGAGGGATGGGGAGGTGGCAGTCAGTTGCTGAGGCAGTACCTAAAACTCAAAACATTTCATTTTTTTTAAAAAGGCAAAGGTATTTCAGATGTTTGCTCATACCTTACCATGCACTTTTTTATGGAATGTGTAACACATACAGCTCCCTATTGAAATGTTGACACTTGAAATGCTGAGTGTCAACATGCTGAAAAAAAAACCAAAAACATAGAAAAACAGCAAATTTTAAAGATTGCTCTTCGCCTTAAAAATTCTTTTTGCAGGAGGCAAGCCCCCCTGCACTCCCCATGTGGGGGAGTATACCCTCTACACCCACCAAATGTATATATATATCAGCTCCAAGATCACCATACCTTGGAGAAAAGGGAATATTCTGAAAAATGGAATCTTGGATTTAGTATATGTAAGTCCATATTTCAGCCATTCAGTCTCCATATTTTAGGACTCGCTCTAGCGGGTCCAGACATTTCAAATGGTTACCAACACATACATATGAAAACAAATCTATGAGTCACTGCAAAGCAGTCACTGACACTATTATTGAGGATAAAGAAACAGCAACATTTCTCACCGCTTCCATTCCAAGCGAACGGAAATGTAATCTGATAAGACAAACTAAGGCATTATAATTTTATCAGTTATGTCTATAATTCTCAACCTTCTATGTCAAAAATATGCTAATTTTCCTCCCACGATGTGGAACTAATGGGCAAAATATGCAACACTTCCTAATAACTTACTATCAATTGCAATTAGGAAGCTGACATCATGGTCAAAATGTACAACTTTGTATTTTAAAAAAGTTCTTTTGATGAATTAATATGATTTGTAATTTGCCATCAATAATTACTATATAACAGACCCTGTCAATGTGATTCATTGTGGAACATGGACTTTTAAAGACACAAAACGAGGAATGTTTATATTATGAGCTGCATTTCAAAGTATGACCAAGCCCTCACAATGCATTATGGGCAAGAAGTAGCTTTCTGAAAAACATGGTTATATCAGCATGCCTGCTCTTATAAGGATAAGCAGGGTAAAGAAAACAAATAACATTAGTAGTAACTATTGTGCTGCTATGAGATTTTGACTATGTAGAACACAACGAAAAGATATTTTTCTTCCAGTTTCTGTCTTAAGTGGTCCTTTAAATGGGGTCTATTAATAAGCCCAGGTATTGAAATAATTCCATTTAGTGGTAAAGGGGTCTATTAATAAGCTTAGGTATTGAAATAATTCCATTTAGTATATAATATGCCTCATTCCTTTGTACCTTAAGTCCCTGTCTTGTACTAAATTATATAAATTTAGTTCTCACATAGTTTGTTACTGTTATCAGTTCACAGTGCTCGCTAGATCATCATTAAGTTGAACTTTAATTGTAAGAGAAGTCTGAAAATGTTGCCATTTTATTAGGTTTCAAACATAAAGAGTCTCTTCAAATTGCACCTGTCACCCTTAGGCTTTCGTATACTGGCCAAGGCTCTTGCCACCCCCATAGTGCCTTTTTTAGGCAAGGCTCAAAGGACAAACCCACCTCCATAGACAACCAAGGATAAAAAAACTAAAGGTAATGCTACTCAATGCCAGAAGTTTAAACCTTAAGATGCATGCACTTGAGGCTCTCCTCAGTATGGAGAAAATCGATGTCTGTGCAGTAACAGAAACCTGGTTCAAGGCTCCTGAGAGCACCCCAGCACTACCAGGTTATAACTCATACCATGAGTTTCGGCCCCAAAACTCAGACCGAAGCACAAAAGGAGGGGGAGTATCTACATTCATCAAAGATACCTACACCTCCAGGTTAGTGGCACAGCACGAAGCATCGGAAACCATCCATGTGTAACTAACAGCAGGCAAAACTGCCTTTCAGTTTGTAGCCTGCTACAGAACACCCTCCCTATTACAGGAACCCGACTTGGCATTCCTGAGAACACTGGAGAATATGAAGGTCTCTCCAAACACTATGTTATTGGGTGACTTCAACTACCCAAGCATTGACTGGGAAAACTACTCAAGCCCAAACACCCTTGCCCAATGGTTCCTTAAATTTATAAGCTCTAACGCAGTGGAACAACTGGTCACCACTCCCACAAGAGGGAATAACATATTGGACCTGGTCATCACCAACATGGGGACTCTATGTTCCACACCAGAGGTAAACCCCTCATTGGTAAGATCAGACCATAAACAAATTTCCCTGGACATCCATATCCTGTCCCCACCTCCAGCCAAGGAAATCACTGTAAAGAATTTCTCAAAAGCCAACTTTGCACTTCTCAAGACTGAGGTGGAGTCCTTCAAATCCCCTGGGCCAGAGGATAATACAGCCCAATCCGTAGAATCCTTTACAAATGCATTTTATGAGCACCTACAGGAATGCATGGATCGTGCTATCCCAAATAAAACCAAGACTCACTCCTCCAAAAACAGGAGATCGGTCTGGTGGATCCCGGCCATAAATAAGCTATACAACAGAAGGAGGAAGCTACTACATGACAGAGCAAATCCCAAAAAGGGAAGGCATCTCTGATCAGTATTAGCAAGAAACTTTGATCCCTCATAAAATCATCAAAGGCCAGCTTCGAAAGAAAAATTGCCCTAGACACTAAAGATAATCACAAGGCCTTCTTTAGTTATGTCAGGAACATGGGCGGAAACTCTCAGATATGCCCTGAATTGTTGCATAATGGTACAAAATATACTGAACCTACAGACATAGCCAACATCCTGGCAGACAGATTCAGCGCAAACTTCTCCCCCCCCCCCCCCAAAGGAGCAATGCCTATCCCAACTGAATGTAACCTCCCTGACATCACAGATGCACAGGTGAAAGCTGCCCTCTCCAAAGCAAAAAACACAGCATCTATGGGACCGGACGGTGTACCAGGCTGTGTCTTACATGAGCTCCGAGAAGAACTGAACCCTCACATTAAGTCACTGTTCAAACTTAGCCTTACTATAGGATATGTACCCAAAGAATGGCCTACAGCTACAGTAGTCCCATTCCACAAAGGTGGTGCCACAACGGACCCCGGAAACTATCGCCCCATAAGCCTGACTAGTCTGGTCTGTAATGCTATGGAGCGTATTATCATGGAACTCATAAACAAAGACATTGGGAGCCTCCAGACACTGGACCCTACCCAATTCGGCTTTGTTAAGGGCAGATCTTGCCTCTTAAACCTAGTTGATTTTTTTGAAACAGTTACCAAAGCCATGGATGAGGGCAAGGTAGTCCACACAGCCTACCTGGACCTCGCAAAAGCCTCTGACACAATACCCCACTCGGGCATCATAAATAAGCTTACCAGCTTAAATATCAACCCCTATATCACAAGATGGGTTGCAAACTGGCTCAGAGATAGAACCCACATGGTCAGAATCGTAGGGCCATGTCCGAATCCAAACCAGTTACAAGTGGCGTCCCACAGGGTTCAGTTCTGGGACCTCTCTTGTTCGGTATATACTTCTCTGATGTTCAGGCTAACACGGGGGGATTATGGCTGACAAAATTCGCAGATGACTGCAAACTGAAGGCCATAATCGAATCTCCAGCTGACACAAGCATCCTCCAAAAGGGTCTCACAGAGACGGATGCTTGGTGGGAGAGCCACGGCCTCAAGCTAAATGATAAAAAGTGCATAGTCATCCCCCTTGGGAAAAACAAGGTGCCCACAAATTACCACATAGGTGGTAATCCATTAAGTACGGAAGAAGTAATTAGAGATTTGGGGACCAACGTAGATAGCAATCTCTCCTTTGATAATCACGTTGCCAAAGTGGTTAGAAAGACCTTCTATATAGCCCACCTTATCACGAAAGGGTTCGCATCTAGATCAAGAGAGGTCATTGTGCCCCTCTACTCGTCACTCATCAGGCCCATAATTGAATACAATGCCCCTTTTGGGATGTACCTTATCCGACACCTGCAGCAACTGGAGAGACCCCAAAAGTACCTCACCAAGAGGATCATGGGCTACAGACAGATGTCCTATGCAGCTCGACTAAAGAAACTCCAGCTCTACTCAGTTGCTTACCGCCTACTCAGAGGCGATCTATGCCTGACGTACAAAGCCATGTCAAACCCAGAATTAATGGACATGCTCCACCTCAAAAAATCCAAGTCCCTTAGAGCTACACGCTCCAGGGACCTAAACCTCAGCACAAAAATAAATAGGACATGCTGAAGGGACAAATTCATTTCCCAGAGGCTCCCCTCACTCTGGAATAGAATCCCAATTCATGTTAGACATAGCCCCTCGCTGACCCTCTTCAAGCGAAATCTGGACGCGTGGATGGGAAATCGCAAATTCACCCCTGGGATCTCTTCTGTGTCCCCACTAGACAGAGGCACAGTAAACTAATCTTAAAAGGGTACCTTCTGTGACCTACTTTACAGAGGCACAGTAGGCTAATCTAATAGGGAGGCAGAAGCCAAATACACTCTGGCTAGGCTTATAAATGCCCTAGGGCAGATAGCCTAGTATCTACCTATGAACCTATGAACCTATTAGAAGAAAGAGGATTTATAAACACTGAGAACAGCAGACATCAGTAAACGTCTTCAATCAACTTTATTCTAGTGCTTATAAAATTAAATACATTGCAAGATAAAACAAATTACAGAAAAAGGCAGTTAAAATAATTAAAGTACGAAACCATTAACAGTTAAAAAATATATGAACTGACAGTGTCCATGACCCAGAAAATCACAAACTAATAAAATAAAATAAGAAAACAGGTCAGTGTCCCACAGAAAAATCCCAACTTTATTTAAAGGCTTTTGTCTTTCACTATTAGAAGAGTTCCCCAGAATAAAATTTTCATCTACAACGTCTTTCTTAAAAAGCAAAAACATATCATATGATCATCAAACACAATCCAATCAAAATTAACTAACATAAAAATTCTTATGTTATGAAATAGGAACGACAGAAATACTTTTATTGAGTCCCAGTGTACAATCAGATCCAAAAAATACTTGCCAAAATAACTTTCTCATCACAGGTTTAGAGGAGCATAGTTGATTACTAGGCTAACAATCCTAGAGGCCTTTTCAAGCCTAGCCATGCTTCCCAATTGTATTGGACAGGTTTTGATACCATAGCTGTTTTTAGGGGGCATATATAACTTGGACATGAATGGTAGAGTATTTACCAGCTTCTTCTTTATAAAAGAAACATAGGTGCCAGACCAGGGGTAAATTTATGATTCCCATCCACTGGTTAAAGTTGCATTTGAATAAATCTGGGAAGAACTCTCCTTCATATGGATATGAACGGGCAATATCTGAGACACATATCTGTCCCTCCAACATGTGTTATGCTGCAAACAAGGTTTAGGTCCCTAGATTCTATATTTCTGATACTATTTGTTTTGCAAATGTGCAACAGATCTATCAGGGCAGGATCACAGGATGCTTTATAGGACAGGCACAGTTTGACTCTCAGCAGTCTTAGGAGAGTATAAGGATCCTTTTTGTGAGGAACCTCCGTGGACGCTCCAGTTGTTGCACATGCCAAGTCAGGTACATGCTGAAGGGGACATTGTACTAGATGATTGGTCTAATGAGAGCTGAGTACAAGATAACAATGACATAGTTGGACCTGGATGCAATCAATACCCTTGTTAATAAGTTGTGCAACATAAAAATGGTTTCCTTCCTACATGATGGTCAAAGACCAAGTCACTGTCTACATGCATTCCGAAATCATGACCACTGGGTCTACTCTTTGGGGTATATTATCAGTCTAGTAATTTACAGGGGTGGCTGTCATACTGAAAGATACTATTATAAATTTTTTGGCATGAAGTTTTAAAATGTGACCCTGGCATAAGTTATTAGTCTCTGACAGGCCTTCTTGTGGATATTCCAATTACTTCTTTCATTAATGTACACCTTTCCCAGTACAGAATATACACACTTATTAAAATTATTGCACAACATCCTATGCTTATCCAGGGCATTCATATTGTCTTTTCTCCTCATTGCATAACAATGTTGGTAAATACATGTCCTGAATGATTTCTATGTTTTATCAAATATAAAAAGCTTGACATGAAAGGCAAGCAGCCACATAAATATCCCATCCTGTACTACAATTCAAATGCACTTTTTTTGATAGGTATCTGTTCTTTAATCATCACAAACATTCCAGTGTTAATACATTTGCACTGTTTACACCAACCACATGTAACCACCCCCAGAGGTGATTTGGATGAGTTAATAATGTTGTGAATTTTCAGATGTACACATCAAATTAAAACTCCTTTTGTAAGTAAAAACTTGTTTCTCACTCACAGCACCAATAAGGTCCTCAGATGTAAGAATAATTTGCGAATGTTAACTGACTATCTTTTGTATATATTTATTATCCACTAAAAAGGTAAGTCAGAGTTTGTTTTTTTTTTTGATTTTCTTATTCCTCAAAAATTGGGGCAAATTTATCTCTTCTACACATCTTAATTTCACCAATAATGGTAACCAGAATATTATTTGGATAGTCCCTGATTAAAAGGATATTTCAGTATAAAAAAATCAATTATTTTTCTGAAATCATATTTGAAAGCTGAACGTATTGGGCCCAGTTCAAAAGACTTGTTCTCAGTGCGACTTAACAGTGACAGCAGTTTTTTTTAACCTGGCTCCCGGTGTAAGCTTGTTATAAATAGGCTTTACACTGAAGTAAGTCACTTACACCGAGAGCAGCTCTTTTGGAATATGGCCAGTTAGTTCCCTCATAATAATCTTCTTTATCCAGTAAAGGTTGAGTAATAAAAAAACTGAACATAACTGTTACTAAAAGTCTGTATTCTAAAAATATTTGATTCAAACTTATCACTCACGCAATTTTTATAAACCCTTTTATCCCAAAATTTAGTACTAAATTTAGACCAAAAATAAATTTTAGAAAATAAGTAGATCCTTCCAAATATTCAAAATCAATATAAATCACCTCTTTCTCCTTTCCAGAGACAAAAATGTCATCCAAATCATGCATGTGAATTAAATAAAAATCCTTCTTCTATTTGTACAAAGCTAAATTTGCAAAAAATGGGAGCCACACAGCGGTGTACACCTTGGCTCAAGATTATTGTCACTATCACTGGTGAAGTCACACTCCGACCCAATGTGCAAAATAAGAAAAAGGAGTTGAGGATGGAGGGATTGGTGCAGCAGCAGACCCCATCATCACACCTGAATAGTGTCAAACAAATTCTCAATCAAAAGTAAAAACAGTTGTTAGTGAAAATGAACTAAAATCAATTCCATACACTTCTGTTTTCCACATTTTGACACCTGGAGTCCCCCTCTGTATGCCTACTCTGCCTGCCACTCTTTCTCAAATCTAGTTTAGTCATATCAGTAAGCCTTACTATCCTGCATGACCTAGCCATGTACTTTCTTTCTTAGAATTCTGTTCCCATATTCCACAGTTCAAGCCTGACCACACTGTTGTCTTTTGTCATACTCATAAACCTACTCCTTTTATATCCTAAGCTTTTAGCTACAACACTCATTACCCCATCTCTCAATCTCCAACCATCCATCCCCAACCCCTTTTTCCCATTTATGCACATGGGGTCAAGGTGTCACTTCAGCAGTGACAATCGTCTAGATGGATAGTCTTGCCACAGCTGTTCTTCTTTACCACACACTCATGTACACACACTCACACATATGGCCAATTTTGAGTGTCTAATCCAAATACTGCATGTCTTTGAAATGTGGAAAGAAACCAAAGCACCTGGTGGAGACCCATCTGAACAAAGACAGGGTATGCAGACTCTGCACAGAAGGCACTCCGGCTGAGAATCAAACCGGGGAACCTCATGCTGTGGGGTGGCAACACAATCAGTTCCACCACTGTGCCTCTCCTCCATTTCCCAATCTCCCCTGCCCCTTATTCTCTAGTAACATTCCTCATCTCATCACCGCTCACAGAGCTGTAGCGGTCTCATCTAGCTCTTGTCGTTGTTCTCCGATCAAATGTCCTTCGTCTGTAACTTGTGAGCAAAACAAAAATCTGTTTCTACTTTTAAAACTGTAGCAAACTACTTGTTATAGTGATATCAAAATCCATTTCTGTACTGGCAGCAATGAATACCAGTATTGCACTACTGTGTGACTGACATCTGTCAATCACAGCCTTTAACACCTTGTGCCCTGGGCAGCTGTCTCCCTCACCCCACCTAGCTATGCTGCTGACCCCTAGATCTTCACTGGCTTACCAGCATTCTTCCTTTTTCTGCACATCTTCATCTTAGGCTCTAATATACAGTACCTCTTACATACCCCACATCCTGTGTCTCAGCATTCTGTTAGATAGATTACCATAACCACTTTAAAACTATGGTGCTGCGGTAGTGTTGTCGCCTTACAGTAAGACGTTGTCCTGTTCGATTCTCAGCTAGAGTGTCTTCTGTGTGGAGACATGTGTGAATGGACATACCTTCGTTGAAGATTGTGCATCAGGGCCGGCAATTCGGCACGTAAAAATCTACTGCCAATCATTAGCGGACCGGAGTTTTGCTGTGGCGACCCCTAACCGGGAAAAGCCGAAAGACACAACAACATCAGTTTCATCTCTCAGGCTCTGCCCCTTTAAAATGATCATACTGGGTTAATGCCCCCCCCCCCCGCACACACACACACACACACACACACACACACACACACACACTAAAATCAACCTTGCAAATAAAAGAACTATCATACTAAAAATGTGAGGAAGCCAGGATGAAGGCATTAATTTGACGAGATCACATTTTGGTATTACGTGAAAGGAAAGGGCCTTCACCAAATCTGAGTCAGCAACATGAAGTCATCAATCCAGAAAAATATGTTCTTGAATAAAATTGCATTTCTTTAAGGCTAATCTGAGGGAACATCTATCTGTAATTGCTTTAGTAACACTGGATAAATTGCAGTAGGCTGGCAGCCTTACTGTAATTGAAATATTTACAAGTACTACATACATGTTATGCTAAGATAACCCCATCCTGTAGGTACCATAAATGTGCATATTTCCTCATTGTCTGAAATACTGTGAACATTGCTGTTTCTTGCTATACCTTTTCTGTGTATCTACTTTTGATATACATTTGCATTATCATATGATGCATTTTCACTTTTGCTATTATTTTTATTATATTGTGTATTTTGCTCCCCTGCGGTCCAGGTCATGGTTGAAAAGGGTTGATTGACCATTTACAAAATTTCAGATAAATAAATACATGCACACATAAATACATACATAACTAACTAACTAAATGAATAAATGCTACCTCTTTGTGGCAGAATCCCATTTGTCCTACTAATTTATTGACATTTGTCTGTATTTCCTTTGGTTTTAGATCATATTCAGCTTGTTTTACAATCTCTGGATTACTTTTCCCTCAGACAGTCATAATGTTAGGCCTTTAAAACAGGCATCTGTATTCTGTTCTTCCACTCTACTTGCTATCAGCTTGGGTGTTTTTTGGTT
Organism: Protopterus annectens; assembly: GCF_019279795.1. Classification (NCBI taxonomy): domain Eukaryota; kingdom Metazoa; phylum Chordata; order Ceratodontiformes; family Protopteridae; genus Protopterus; species Protopterus annectens. The sequence goes on along the minus strand of NC_056746.1, from coordinate 1,278,218,136 downwards.
ATCCTTTGTTTTCCAAGCTGGGTTTGCTATTTCTTCTTGTTGAAGATCCTTTACTCAAATTATGTGGGGCACCAAAATGCAAGGGAGCGGTGAGGTCAACAAAGGTCATACTAGTGATGTATTGGGTATTAATAGGCCCCAGGTGGTGGTATTAGGACGAAAAGTTTTGTCATAGCAGGTGTAGCATTCTTCTCCATTCTATCTGTTACAAAAGTCTGTCGACATTTTGCATTATGCAAACTAGTCATATAATTCTACGGTCTCATACTGCTGTGTAATAACTCGGTATTGTTTATGATTCCTTTACATTAAAGCAATGTAAAACTTGTCACATTTTGAATTTCACAAGATTTCAGACCAAACTGTTTATTTTCCTGAGGCTTCACTGGCAGCAGCTGTGCTGTACATAGTTAAGTGTGACTCAGTTTTACTGGACTGGACAGCTTATTGCCGTCAAATGTAACAGAAATATATACTCAAAAGTGAAATGGCTTAGAAGTGGGGAGTCAAACTGAATAGTTCTTTGCAGCTTTAGAAGTGTTATGACCATGTTATTCCCAGTTTTTCAACATCTGTTTCACATGCTCCAGTCCTGCCAAGTGCTGTGTAAGGTGAAATGTACTTTTCTTAGAACATTTATAGCCTCCAACAAGCATTCACTGGTTGTTGACTGTTATATAATGTGCAAGAAACATAATCTCTAAAATTATGTATATTAAACACACACACACAAGCGCACACACACGTATATATATGAATGTAGGCAGCTTTTGAGATATTTTGACAAGCAGTGATGTGGTCAGAGCATGTGGCTTTTGTTAAAAAAATGCGTTTCTTGGAAAAGAGAATGTATGCTGCTTATGTGGATGTCTGTCTATATGTCTGTCTTTTTGTACATGCTTGCTTGTGCTTGTATATGCATTTGTGTGTGTGTGTGTGTGTGTGTGTGTGTGTGTGTGTGTGTGTGTGTGTGTGTGTGTGTGTGTGTGTGTGTGCTGTGTATATGCATTATGATATACAGTAGACTTCACAGTTTCTTAAAAATAAAGTAGTTTTATTGGCCAAAAATAAAACAAGGCTAATTTCACAGTGAATATTACAAAGCTGCAGCAACACTTAACACAAAGCAACAATTTAAACAATATTTCATTCTATTAAATTGAACAGTTCTGTCTATAAGACATACTAGCAACAATGTTACAAAAACAAACAAACACCAGTACTGAGAATGGCCAAATGCACCTGAAGGTTCTAACTTAAACCAGAAAGCAACTTCTAACCAACAATCTTATGTTAAGCAAATCAGAGTCTCTGTCCCCAGGACCTCTACTGGTTTTACAGTTTTTCCCTGGTACACTCCCATCTCAGAACTGAATGCTCTGACCTTGGATTTGTTCTCCTTTCACAAATATTTTCCAAACTTGTCAGGATTCTTGCTCCAAAAAACTTCTGCCATGCTGTTCCTGAGCTGACCACAGAAAGGCACAAGTGTGCTAAAGAAATCAATTTCCTAACCTTCAGGTAATGTTGGCTAAAAGGATCAATCCCTATTTCTTTTCTAGCCGCAGACTTTTTCACCAGATATTGAATCTACTTTTCTTCTGGTTATTTCTCTCTAAAATCTCTTCTTTATGCCTGTTATCTGTGCTATCAGTCCTGCCCAGGCATTTACCAAAGGAACTACCATGCTATGTTACAATTTTTGTATATCTATGGGCATATGACACATCGTCTAACACTCACTATATCAAACCTGAAAATACTGAGTAAAAGTGCTCAAAGCTCAAATAATCAAAAAAAAAAAAATTAAACATTAGTTTTTTGTAATGGCCAAGCCCCCTCCTGCACCACAATCCCATGCTAACTATATGTACCAACTACAAGACTGCACTGCAGTGGGGAAAGGGCAAATACCCCTCTCCCCACTGTTCCACAATCTCACAAAGAAAAAAAGTCTACAATGTGCAATCAGATGATTTTTGTTCAGCTGTACAGTTTTTTCTTTGTGATGACTTTACATTTCAACCACCTAAATAAAAAGATAACATCCATATAGCTCTCTCTCGCTATATATATATATATATATATATATATATATATATATATATATATATATATATGAGTTCCCTATATAATTTCAAAATACTGATATCTTGAATGTCAGTATTTCAAAATTATAATAGCGAAGCCTGTAAATTTCGAAACACTAGAACCGCAAAATTCAAAATCCCGAAGAACGGAGATTTTGAATTAGCGCTTCTGGTGTTTTGGTGTGTGAATGGTAAGGTGTTACTTTGAGTATGTATGTATGTGTATGTGTGTTGGTTGGGGCTTTAGTGTATGTCAGTGTGTGTGTGTGTGTGTGTGTGTGTGTGTGTGTCTGTGTGCGAGGGAGTGTAAAATGTGTGGGTGTGAGTTATCTTTGTGTGAGTGAATCTGTGACCTCGGAGTTAGTATATATAAGTAGGGGGTGTGGGGGGGTGCAGCCCCCCACATGGGGGTGCAAGGGGGCTTGCCTCCCTTCTTATCTGTAGTGTAGGAGTTTATATTTGGGGGGGAAGTTGTGTGTATGTGTTTGTGTGTGCTGTGTGTGTAGTGTATTGTTGGGATTTTGAATTTTGCGGTCACAGGAAGGGAAACATCAGAAAAATGTAAATAACCAGCTGAAAATTACATCAAAATACAAAAAATGTAAGAGAATAAATGTATTCAGTAGGAAATCCCTGTCATAATCTTTATAGAAGTCTTACATAGGAGGCACCAGAAGAAATGAGTGGGATGAGGGAAGGGAAATTATCCAACCATAACCATCTTATTATTATTTTTATTATTATTATTAGAAGCAAACATACTTATAAAAGCATCAAAGAAACACTGATATCTACAGTCCAAACTGAAAGCTGTCAAAAACACGCTAGAGCTCCTCATTATGTCATGTTCCTGCAGGAATTGTGTCATACCGCACACTTTATATTACAGTTGTTTAAAATGTACTAGCAGACTGCTAACAAGAAAATAGTTTAGTAAATTTGCCATGTAGTGAGAGATCAGAGTATATGATGTCATCACTTCACAAACTAAAGACACAAGACACTGGCTGTAACAGAATTCACTGTCATACGTGGCCTAGGCCTCAGCGCATTTTATATTAAGCAGCCACCCAAGGAACACTTCCTTGCCCTCTACCAAGCCTAAGTTGACCTTAATCCCTACCATACACAAGACATTATATAGTAACCCTCACTGCTCCACTGGGGTCTGAATGGAGATATGATAAAATCAGCAAGCACATGAGAGTTGTATTAATGGAACTGAACTCATCCTCAAGTCTTGGTTGATACCTTCACGAGACGGGCCCTGTTATTACAAAATCTCACCAAGGCGACACTGATATATAGACTGTATTTCGTATAGCACATATCACGGACAGAAATAGGTTAAAAATAAAAAAGACAGCTGGCTGCACAAGTCGCAGGATAAAAAAATTGCCCAATCCCGGGAGGCGTGCTGATGCCAGGATTGGAAAAAATGACATTGTAGAATCCTCAAGACATGGAAACATTCTGATAATGGGGTTAGGCCAGGCTCAGGGGGGGTGCTCCCCTATTGTAGAAGGAAGTAGTAGTCCATAAAAATCGCAAAAAACTGACAGCCCAAAAAAAGAGCAATAAAGGTCATACAGTGGACTACTTAGGATGAGAAAGAAACAATGTATTGTTATACGGCTATATCATCGAAAGCATAATTGAGCGAATCACTATTTGTTGAACCCAATTAAGTGAAAGCTCAATTAAGCAAACGATTGTTTAAGTGAAAACTTTGTTACAGAAAAAAAATAGTTGCCCACCCACTGACCGTAACAAACAAAACAAAATTTAATACTCTGCAAAGTGGGGGGGCTTCACCCCATACCCCCAATGTGGGAGACTGCACCCCTCCACACCCCCAACTAAATGTACCAACTCCAAAATCACACTACAGTGGAGAAAATAGCAAATTCCCAGAGTTGGCCAACCATGTCCTTTCCCTGTGAAACTATTCACTCATTTGCTTAATTGAGGTGTTGCTTAGGTTAGTTTGACAAATAGCGAGTCGATCAATTAAGCTTTCGATTAATTGATATAGACCCAGTGTTACTATTATGCATGAAACCTGGAATTTCTGAATAGAAGATATCCAAAATGATTAAAAGAGAAATTAGAGGAAAGAAAAATACTTGCACAAGAAAAACTGTCAAAAGCTTCATATACAAATTTGTGTTCAGTAATACAGCAGATTCATGAAAAACATTATATAGACCCAGAAACCTTTGGCCTTTTGTGAGAAGAAATGGCCGAGGAAGTGCAAAAGTACAAACAACAAAACCTAGAGATTTTTGAAAGGTATAAAAAAGAAACATGGACATGGGAAAGAAGGAGAGATCTGATACTGTGTAATATTTATGCAAAGGAGAAAGCCAAACTAATCAATGCAAAAAACAGCTTCAATAATATTTGAAGAGAAATACAAGGAAAGGCACCCAGATATGGAAAATTTCACAGTACAAAAACTAAGATCACAAAAGAGGAACACAGAACAGATTAGTAAGGTAGAAGATAAAGAAATAGAAACTGAAGTTATAGAATACCTGCAAAGAGAAGGATTTAGTGTCGAAAGTCTAACACAGGTTATATCACAGCATGGTGGAACAATGAGTCCCCAGAGTAAGGAGAAACAGGAGGAGTGGGAGACATCTGAAGAAGAAATATGGACACAGGAAAGAAAACGATATTTAATATAGTGCAATATTTATGCAAATGAGAAAGCAAAACTAACCAATACAAAAAGAGCAGCACCAAAGGTATTTGAATTGAAATACAGGCAAAGGCATCTGGATATGGAAACTTTTGGAATACAAAAAATAAGAAAAGAAAGTAGAAACGTAGAAAAGAGGATTAGTAATGGTGAAGTTAAAGAAATAGAAACTGAAGTTATGGATTACCTGCAAAGTGAAGGATTTAGTGTAGAAACTCCAACTCTGGTAATGTCAGAACATGATGGAACAGGGAGTCCCCAAGTTAAGGAAAACAGGTGGAATGAGAAGCATCTGATCAGTTGCCACAGGAAGATACTCCGGAGCCTTCAGTAGGACACCAATACAAAAGTTCAGATGGACTTGCACAGCAAGGGAAGGTACAGGAAACAATGGCAGCTCTGATGTACTCAATGTTGTGCAGTGATAGGCCAGTGAATTCCCATATGAAAGAGGAATGGATATGAGTGAAGAAAATATGCCACAGGAAGATGTTCTGTAATCTTCTGTAGAATGCCGCAGGAAACAGAGAACAAAGAATATGCCCTCAGTTTAGAAGAAAATGATCTAAGGGAAGAGTTGCTTGATTTAATAGAGATGGATAGATATATTAAGATCAATGAAAAAATAGATTACAGAAAGTCAGTAAGACCCAAAATGTTAGAAGTCTGGTAAAACAAACTTAATAAAGACTCTTAACTGAAATTCATATGACATAAGATACGTAATTAGGATATATTACTGTACAGCTAAATAAATAACAGAGTTTTAACACAAAAATACAGGGCAATAAGGGAAAGGAAGGGAAGAAATCAAATGCCATCATGGACGTATTGAATAGAGAAAACTGTAAAGCAATTAAGACAAGTGTCACTGTTGGACGCATACAGAAGAGGGAACAGAGCAACAAAAATACTTAGAAAGATAGATGTGATAAGAGCAATACACAGTATTAAAACAGACCAGGATCTGTCATACACTGTTAAAAATAATAAACTAAAAATATCAGCACAGGCAGAAAAAAATTGCATATCTTAGAAGAGATGCAGATAAACATAAAGGAAACATACAAAATAAGCAATTCATTGATGACCCAAATAAAAAGTTTTATAGAGAACTGGGAAACAAAGCAAAAGGAATAGAAATTAGAAACACAACCAAAGAAGAAATAGAAGAAATAGAAACATTTTGGAGAAATATCTATGAAGATCCTGTGGAAAATAATAAAGATGCTGAATGGACAGCAGAAGTAACAGAAACAGTAATAAGTTCAAATGTACCGGTACGAGATGGGTTGAAATAATGGCCAGAGAAGTTGAAGTGCAATTAAGAAAATCTCCTAATTGTAAAATCCCAGGCCCAGATGCAGTACCTGACTTCTGGCTAAAAGTATTAACACTTTCACATGAAGATTCAGCTCTGAGTAATAATTACTTAGATCAACACCTCAAATAGACAGCAACCTGGTTAATAACAGGAAAAACAATACTCCTCCTTATGAGTGAACCTGCAAGCTATCCTAAAAACTATAGACCAATAACTTGGCCTCTGAGTATATAAACTATACACTGGAATCGATGTTGACAGAGTCTATAGTCGTTTAGTAGAAAACTCAGTCATGGTAATAGAAAATAACTATAACAAAAGAAAGTCATATGGAACAAAGGATCATTTGCTGTTAAATAAAGTCATAATGGGGAATGTAAAAAGGGGAAGAATCTAAGTATGGCATGGATAGATTACAGAAAAACATCTGACAGCATCCCACATTCCTGAATAAGATACACCCCACATTGATCAATTATGTTACAGTGACCATAAAACAGTGGCAAACCACTTTGAAGCTAAGCCATGATAAAGAACAAATTACTATCACAGGGATACAAATTCAAAAGGGGATATTCCAGGCTGACTCTCTGTCACCGCTGCTCTTTTGTCTTGCTCTTAACTCATTAAGCTGTCTACTTAGCAGATTAGGTCATGGTTACAATTTTGCTCCCAGAAAACAACAAAGTTTAACGGCTTCTCATCTACTTTTTGTGGATGATTTAAAACTGTATAGTTCATCAGATGAGGAGCTGAACGCACAACTGAAAGTGGTCAAAACTTTGTCAGATGATAATACGAATGTCATTTGGTCTTAATAAATGTGTAAGAGTAACATTTAAAGGAGAAAAGCTGCAGCACATAGAAAATATCAGTTTGGGAAAGGAGTGTGATATAAAGGGCTTAAGCAGGGGTGTATAAATATTTGTGAACTGATGAAGGACTGAAAATAAAATATGAACATATGTGAACAAAACTCAGTAAGTAATATTTTCGAAGAAAAAAATTAATACTGAAAACAGCCCTGACATCTAGGAACAAAGTCCAAGCTATAAACCAATATGCTCTTCTGGGTCTATATTAAATCAGTGAATGCTTAAAAAAGTGAACGCTGATTTATCGACCGCATGTAAGCGAAAGCTTACAATCGCGAACACTCGGAACAGTGATGTTTTTCCCAGGGAAAAAATCTCTGTTCCACAAAAAAAATAAATAAAAATAAAAACATCAAAACATTACATAAAGTGGGCAGCTTCACCCCCCTACTTAAATATACCAACTCCAAGATCGCACTACAGTGATGAAAACGGCAAAGTAATAGAGGAGGCCAAGTGATTTCTTTCCCAGGGAAAGATATTGCTTATATGCCGTTTCGCTATTTTGCTGTTTTGCACTTTCAAGTTCAGTCAAGACGCATTCGAAGGATTGCATCTTCGATCATATAATAGGAACCCGCTCTTCCTGTTCTAACTTACAGTTTTGGGGTGATTGACTGGCCTCAAAAGGTCTTGAATCAGTTAGATGGGAAAACAAGAAAAATGTTTCACGCTTATCAAATTATATATAAAACTCAGTGCGTACCAAGATTATATATTCCTCTATCTGAAGGCGGTGCGGGCCTCCTTGAAACTGATTACATGTATAGATCTGCAATGGTATGACTGCATACATATCTGCTGACCTCTTCAGATCCAAACATAGTGAAAGTTTTGAAACATGAAGATAAGTCTAAGATGACTTCTCTGTTTAGTCTAGCAGAAGCATGTCAGTGTCAAACAGGAATGGAAACCAAACCAGAAGTAGAGAAAAAAATCAGGGAGCAACTGAATATGTCAAAAAAACAAAAGAAAGAATATAAGGAAAAAGATCATATGAGAAGGCAGGAAAGGTTGAAAACGTATAATTATAGCTGGAAGTACAGAAAAATCCTGGAACAGCCTCATGTCGGCCAGGATCTGACAAAACAAATGGGAGGTAAAGCACTTCTCACATCCAAATAGTTCAAGGTATCACTATCCTTGTTGATAGTGAATAGCTCAAGGTATCACTATCCTTGTTGATAGTGAATAGTTCAAGGTATCACTATCCTTGTTGATAGTGAATAGCTCAAGGTATCACTATCCTTGTTGATAGTGAATAGTTCAAGGTATCACTATCCTTGTTGATAATGAATAGCTCAAGGTATCACTATCCTTGTTGATAGTGAATAGTTCAAGGTATCACTATCCTTGTTGATATTGAATAGTTCAAGGTATCACTATCCTTGTTAATAGTGAATAGTTCAAGGTATCACTATCCTTGTTGATAGTGAATAGCTCAAGGTATCGCTATCCTTGTTGATAATGAATAGCTCAAGGTATCACTATCCTTGTTGATAGTGAATAGTTCAAGGTATCACTATCCTTGTTGATAGTGAATAGTTCAAGGTATCACTATCCTTGTTGATAGTGAACCTTAAAAAGCTGGTAGTCTCATTGATGTATGTGAAAAACCTATTCAGGTCGTTTTCACCGCTTTTCCAAAATAGGACTATATCATCCAAATAGTGCCCGTAGAGCACCCAAGAATCCTTGAATTCAGAAATCATGATGTACAAATCCTCCCACTGAGCCAAAACAATGTTGGCAAATACTGGAGCACAGCACGCATCCATTGCTACACCCTGTCTCTGTTTGAACAGGTGTCCTTCAAAACTAATATAGTTATTCTCCAGTACCAATTCCATACATGCCTGAATGGTCAGGATGGTCCCATTGTCAAAGGCCGTGTTGGTACACAAATAATCATAGAACCAATTGATAATCAATGAGACTACCAGCATTTGTTTCGTAAGCCAACATATTCCATCTCATTACTACATTATAACAGCTGGCACCCATTGCACCAAAAGAAAGCTCTATTAAAAGGGCAGTATGTCAGACTGGCCAGGATGGTCTCTCAATTTGATGATTTTTTGAGAGAATGTGGGGTAATGAAGGACATGTTCATGGAGAGAGGCTACCCCGAGAACTTTGTCAGCAATATAGCCAAGGAAGTGATAACTAAGAGGGAAACTGGGACATTTAGTACCCTTTTGTCCCATGCACCTGGGGGGTGGTGTCTGTACTAGATAGATCCATAGGGTTTGGAAAGGCCTTTATTCTTCCCTACACAGTGAACTTCTATGATATTAAAAATATTGTGATTAAATTCTGGTCAGTATTCAACTTGGACAAGGATGTACATGACAAGTTGGGAAATAGACCATTGGTTGTTTACAAGAAGGAGACCTCTTTGAAAGGTTTAGTGGAAAGATGCATTCCAACATTAGATCAGGGTGGTAGCTTTAAATGTGGCAGGTGCCCACAATGCCCATTTATGATGGACTCTAACAAAATAAAAATTAAAAAGTATGGTTGCATCATACCGTCTAGGAAGTACTACTGTTATTCCAAGGGGGTGGTGTATGTTACATTATGCGACTCATGCGATGCCTATTATGTGAGCAAAACTATAAGGGCACTGAGACAGAGAGTATACCAACACATCTATGACATTAAACACAAAAATGAAAATAATGCCCTTTTTAGACATCTCACCCTGTACCCAACGCAAACTTTCACATTTTTCATAGTCGACCAAGTGGACTTGGGACCACGAGGGGGACCTTCAGAAGAATTATTTGAATTCATGGAGCTGAAGTGGCAGATTAAGACAAATGCATGCCAAGCTCCTGGATTAAATGACATGATCTCTATTAGTTCTGTGCTTAAGCTCAAATCTATGTTTTTTTATGTAACTTTTGTATATAATCCAACAAGTATATAGTATTGGTTTTTGTTTTTATTTTTATTTTAGGTTTTAACACTTCATTATTTATGTAATAATTTCATTAATTTTATGTGTTGCACTAAGGAAGTGATGTTTTAATTGAGGACCAATGATAGGCTGGGGTGTGTTATTTAAAGAACAGTTTCTTTCATCATGTTATTCTGATGAAGTCTTATACCTCGACAAAAAGCGCTTACATTTGTATTTATTAAAGTTTGTTTTATATTGTTTTTGTATTTGTTGTGGAACACTGGCTTTCTCATAGGTTCATAGGTTGGTACTAGACTATCAGCCCTAGGGCCTATACAAGCCTACCCATAACAATTCCCTGGCTATTTCTTCCCACACTATTTACTTCCCTGGACCCCTGTCTAGCAGGGCAATTGTTCCCTTGATTTAGTGACCCATCTTTGGACTTTTCTTCAATGTGTGATGAGCTATCCAATGTGTTCTGTGGTTACTGAGCCTTGTGGAGGAACTCCTGTTGAGAATGCCTGGTGGTGCATGTCAAGTTTGTCAGATCGTGAGGTGATACTGTGCATTGCCATAGTTATGGTGGGGTGAAGAGGCAGCCTCCCTAGGTGTTAGGGGAAACAACTGGTAGTTGCTGATTTGTTGATAGTGCAGCACTTATATTCATTCAATACCTACAATTTTTTAGCTTTTTAAGTACAAGAGGAACTTTTTTTTGATTCACAACATAAAGTTGAAGGGGGCACTAAATCAAGGGAACAATACAGGACAGCAAATATTACAGATGTCTTGGGGACACATCAGTGATACATATCAACAAACCTGTAGCACATCTGCCAGCAGCATAATCTTCTCACCTACATTACCATGGATTATGCCCCATATTATAACTGGCAGGCTACCATCATGGCTGCTGGACTCCACAGCACAGAATCTCTTGCCTCTCCACATCAAATGGCACTTGTATATTGCCCCACATTCTCACACATGTGGCCCAGTGAGAGTGTCTCCAACAGTACTGCAGGTATCAGCTTGCCTTACTGCAGTTGGCTACACTATCTAGTGTTGCAGCCTCATGGCTTTCAATGAGGAAGTGAGATGCAATGTGCTCCCAGAGCATGTTATACAAGTGTAAATGTCAGTGCTTTTGTATATAAAATGCATAGTTTAATGTTTGATATATCCTGCAAGTTGCCACTTCAGCATTTTTGTATACAGTACACTTAGGCTGCTATCACTGCATTTCTGAACAAATATGTCTTTTCTAATAACAAATTTTTTTTTATATATTTACGTTTGTGTTTCAGAATAGTGAGTCCTCCCCTTAACACATAATATACATGTTACTTTAGGAACTGCACTATTGGAAAGTAGCCAATGTGGTCTGGGACTGGCCACAGATGACTTAGCCCTACTGCTTTTAAGCCATCATCATATCTGACATACTTCCACAGCATGTGGACGTCGAAAATACCTGCCATCATAATGTGCTGATAATTATTCCCGTTCACTGTGGTGAGCGATGCTTCCGGTGGGCTATGGTTCTTTTGTGGTATGCTTCCGGTGGGCTATGGTTCTTTTGTGGTACAGCATATGTCTTGATGTTGATTGGCATTCTGTTATTAAGTTATTATAACTATACATCAATGCACAATAACACATCAACCTTCCCTTCATAAACTGAGTACATTTTCTATTGTGCACTATACTTGCCTCCAAAGACAATGGTGCAGTGTGTTTATGAATACCAGATTCTGTCTTTACTCTCTGTCCTAGTGGAGAATGAAAGGTGACATAAACTTGTTACAAAAGGCATTTGCTAATGGCAGCCTATTTCACTGTTTGAGTCTGAAAAGTGGGGATATTCATTTTAAAGCTAAGATCCTTAGCTTCTAGCCTTGTAAAAAGTATGATAAGTGGAAGGTGGCCTAAGTGACCTCTGACAGTCTGAATGGAAGGACTGACAGGATCAAAGGATTTAAGAAAAGAACCATGTCTGAGGCACAGCCACCTGTCTTCTCATTTCAGGTAGACAACTGTGTCTTGTACTGGTACGATTTCCTTCACTGCCAGAAACCCAGGAGCTTGAAGCCATACCCTTCTTGGCCACCATGGAACAGTAAGGTTAGGTTTTGGTCCATCAAGGCTACAGCCATCTCCCATTTAACACATACAAGAGAGTTTCATCTTGGACTTTCCACTGTATTCTCAGCTATATCTCTTTGTCTTCAGGCAGGAACAGCTGACATGGGAGTCTGACAAACTCTGATGCACTGAATGCAGTCCTACAAGGCTAGATCATAGAGGGTGTCTCACATTTTATGAAGAGTCCCAGTGTCAGCAACCGAGGGGGCATCTATACTAAGAATGTGATCAGGGAATCCCTCAGTGAGGCCATGTTCTGTCATCTCTTATTTTGGCAATACCTAAATGCCAAGTATATAAGTGACATCTTACATTGGCTGTGGCATTGCTATCATTGACTTTAATGCTATTTCAAGACCAGCAACCCCAGAATAAAGGAGAAAAGGTGACGTTTTTATTTTTACTTCTTTTTCCTTTCATTTAAATTTGTCCAAACGTGGAGACAGAATATTTATAGATCAGGGGAGTGGAGGTAAAGCCTCTAAACTGGAGTGGAGTTCAGGGAATACAGGTTCATGCAAAAATTAAGTTAATTTAGTTTGTGAATCTTTTTTTGTGGTGACATTTTATGGATATGCTAATCTGGGTTTTAGCTGTTTCATCTGAGATGTTTTACATAGAAATATATTGGAATTGTTTGTGACATTACAGAACACAATGGCAGTCAGTTATTCCATCAAGCAAATATATAAAGGCCCTTCTTCTGCTAGCTCTCTGTATCGCCTACCTTATCTAAAACCTCTGAGTGCTGAAGACGGACCACCTACCCTAGCTAAAACCTCTGAGTGGTAAAGACAGACCAAACTGCAATACTTTGTCTTGAAAATGATGCTGACCAATGAAGGAACGTTGATGTGGTGAGGGGAATCCATCATATACAAAGAAACCATCCGGATACCCTACAGTAGCAAATGCATAATGCCAAGGGAGTTGTCATCTGGAAGTTTTTGTTACTGGATGTGCTCATTCAGGTCAGTGAGGTTCTGGATGGGATGGAAGTATTATGCCCTCTTTGGAAATAGAAAGATGTGGAAGAAGAATCCTTTGCCTCTCTATGGAGGAGAGGCAATTCTTACAGCCTCCTGTGAAGAAGACACTAAGCCAGTCTAGGTATTTCACTGAAGATGGCCTGATCCTTGTTCACAGGTTTATAGAGTCATACTAAGTTAACAATTACTAGGGTCTTTTTAAGCCTAGCCATGCATTGCAAATGTATCCAGCAAGCTTGGTGCCCTAGAGGTTAGTTTTAGAGTTATGTATAAGCTCAGTTATGTGTGGTCAAACATTTACACATTGCCTCCATCCATTAAAGACATAGGTGACAGACTGGAATGAATTTCCAGTTTACCATCACTGATCCAGGTTATGGTTCAACAGGGTCAGGGAATAACTCTCCTTCTCATAGATGGGAAGCTTGTTCCAGAGAAGGGGTATTCTCTGCGGCACATACCTGTCCCTCCAACATGTCCTATTTATGTTGAAAACACAGTTTAAGTCCTTGAATTGGTTAGCTCTAATGATATTTGTTTTGTACATATGCAAAAGGTCCATCAGAGTGAGATCCTGGGATGCCATACATAAATCACCCATCAACAGTCGGTGGGAAACAAGAGTATAGGGGTAGGTCTTTGAGGTAACCTGCATGGGATACACTGTTGACACTCTATATACTTTTTGTGAGGAACCTCTGTGGATGTTCTAGTTGTTGCACATGCCTGGTCAGCTACATACCAAAGGAAGCGTTATACTCAATGATGGCTCTGACGAGGGTTGAGTACTGTGGAACAATTACTTCCTAGGACCTAGATACCGTTATACTCAATGATGGCTCTGACGAGGATTGAGTACTGTGGAACTATTACTTCCTAGGACCTAGATACTGTTATACTCAATGATGACTCTGACGAGGGTTGAGTACTGTGGAACAATTACTTCCTAGGACCTAGATACCGTTATACTCAATGATGGTTCTGATGAGGGTTGAGTACTGTGGAACAATTACTTCCTAGGACCTAGATGCCATTATACTCAATGATGGTTCTGACGAGGATTGAATACTGTGGAACAATTACTTCCTAGGACCTAGATGCCATTATACTCAATGATGGTTCTGACGAGGATTGAGTACTGTGGAACAATTACTTCCTAGGACCTAGATGCCATTATACTCAATGATGGTTCTGACGAGGATTGAGTACTGTGGAACAATTACTTCCTAGGGCCTAGATGCCATTATACTCAATGATGGTTCTGACGAGGACTGAGTACTGTGGAACAATTACTTCCTAGGACCTAGATGCCATTATACTCAATGATGGTTCTGATGAGGATTGAGTACTGTGGAACAATTACTTCCTAGGACCTAGATACCGTTATACTCAATGATGGTTCTGACGAGGATTGAGTACTGTGGAACAATTACTTCTTAGGACCTAGATGCCATGCCCTTACTTATGAGATTAGCAACATAGAATGATTTCCTTACTACCTTACACATGTTTCTTAAAAGCCAGGTTACTGTCTACATACAGTATGTCTCCAAATCCCTAACTACTGAATCTAGTCTTAGGGGTGTGTTATTAATGAGGTAGTTTTCTGGGGGTATCTAACTTCCCCAAAGGTAGTATTATGCATTATTTGGCAATGAGTTTTAAACCCTTTCTGTGGCACCAGTTATTTGTCTGCATTAGCCCTTCCTGGAGGATATTAGTGTCTTGATGGGATTCTATGACTGCTCCCGGTTTGCAATCATCTGTAAACCTGGCCATCCAGAGACCCTTGATATTGGCCTTGAATTCTGAGAGGTAGATGCCAAAAGGAGATGACCCAGGACTTTGCCCTGAGGGACTCCTCTATTGACTGTCCTCTTTCTGGAGGTGGTCTCCCCTACCCTAACTTCCTGGTCCTATCTGAGAGCCAGCTGGCAATCCACCACGTAACATAGGAGTTTATGCCTAATTCCATGAGTTTGTTTACAATGTCTAAGTGGGGTATTGTATCAAATGCCTTGGCCAGGTCAAGATGGGCAGTATGCAACATTTTACTCTCACCCATTGCCTTAGTGACCTGTTTGAAGAAGTCTACCAAACTGAGTAGCCATGATCTTCCCTTGACAAAACCAAACTGGGTTGGATCCAGTGTCTGAAGGTTTCCAGTGTCATTATCAATCTTTTCCATGATAATTCTTTCCATAGCTTTGCATATGAGACTAAGGCTAACGGGTTTTTATTTTCTGGAGTCCATAGAAGGCCTATCCTTATACAGAGGGATGACTGTTGCGGTTCTCCAGTATTGCGGCATGAAGCCTGACTGGAGGCTATCCAGTAGTCCTGATAAGTCATGTTTCATGCTATTTAGATGACATCCTGTGATATTATCAGGCCCCACCAAGGCACTGTTCTTGGCCCTGGAGAGTGTATTTAGGTACTGTTCTCTAGTGATAGTTGGGGGTTATATTCATTAGTATTTCTTGAGGGATGACTGGGGGGAGTGGACTAAAACTGGAGCTGAATTTGTCGGCCAGTAGATTTGCTCCCTCTTCTGGCTCCACGTAGGTGGCCAAATTATCTCTGCGCAATGTTGTGTACAACCTTTCAGATTATGGACAGAGCTAAAAAAAGCGTTGTAGTTGTCCTTGGCCTAAAAGGTTATTTTTACCTCAAAACTGGCTTTGGTAAATCTGATTTGCCATCTGAGTTGTTTGTTTAGATTGATGACAGTTTTTATCCTGCTGGGCTTTGTATTTCTTTACTTTTGCTATGACTCCCTTCCTTATGTTGTATAACCTATTGATATTTGAATTCCGCCAGGGTGCCTTGTGTTTTGAGTTTGTTCTGAGCTTACATCTGGTAGGCACAGCTGTCTCTATGCATTTATTAACAACACTATATAAAGTATCTGTGAACAATTCTCCATAGGTAACTGTCTTCTTTGGATGGGGGGGGGGGGGGCTTTAAATTTTGTCAGGTTATCACTTAATAATAGGAATTTTTCCTTAGAATAATTTCTAAATGCTATGCAGTTAGCTGAGGTCACTGGTTTTATTTTTATTTCAAAGTATAAATCATTTGTGGTGATCTCTTTCTTGGAAGAGGACTTAAAAGCTGAAAGAGAAGGCCATCCTTTATCATGACTGTTATTCAACAGCCCTTTTAGATGGACCTGCAACTCTGAATAAAGTACAGAAATGTCCTCCCATGAGTCTGGAGACCTGGAAATGCCTTATAGAGGAAGAGGCCATGTGTTTTTTATTAACGACAACTGAGTCATCAATGTCACAAACTCTGAAAATGACAAGGTGTCAGATGTGGAACATGAAGATGAGAAGCTGATAAAGTGGTATATTAATCTACTTTAAAAGGAGAGAAAATAGATTGCATAAAGAAATCTTTTCCTTCTGAAATAAAATAAGGGAATATATTTAATTTGTCCTTCAAGACTGTTTGTGTAGAAGTAACAACTTGTTTGTCACTGGCCTTACTTCAGCTCTGACCAGAATTACTGGAAGGTGCACTGATGATGAAAATTAGCTTTGATGCACGGCTTGCTGCACTAACTGCAAACACAACTTCATAACATCACCGCTTAGCACTAATCTACTGCTATGGACTGTGAAACTGGTGGGCATAGGTGTTGAAGGTATACATGAGATAGGTGTTGAAGGTATACACGAGATAGGTGTTGAAGGTATACATGAGATAGGTGTTGAAGGTATACACGAGATAGGTGTTGAAGGTATACATGAGATAGGTGTTGAAGGTATACATGAGATAGGTGTTGAAGGCATACATGAGAGCATAATAATAAAAGTGTGGAGATTTTTACAATCAGTGTTAGTTAGAGCTGATTTTAGGTCAGGCTTTGCAAGATCTGTATTTGACATTTTCAAATCAATTGCTACAATCTATGGATGTGTAGGGTAAACTCCAAGATTTAAACAGAGATAGGCTAACCATAGGAAAGGATTTTTAAATAATGGACAAGATTTTAAAAGTTCCAATGTTTTTACAGAAACGGACTTACAATATAAAATAATAAAAGAGCAGGGTATTGTAAAAACTGGCAAATTTGAATAAAAAATTATATTTACATGTTCTTGTGCAGCTGTATTAATATTAGTAATGACCTTACAGATCCAGAGATAAAAGTTATTATAATAATTATTTTGAAACCTGCAGAACTAACTGTTTGGATTATGTTACTCATATTTATGTGATGACATTTATCTTGGCAAAGTTTAATGTAACAGAAACAATCATTCTTTGGAGCAGGGGTATTTTAACACCAAATGACACAAATTATGGCTGGTCAGATGATGATGCAAAATTTCCATGGATGGGTATAGCAATACAAAAGAATGACTAAATAATGCACAAAATCTTCATAACAGCATAGTGAATGTGAATATAAAAAGAATGTTGACATGTCCTGGGTGAATTACATGCCGCCGTGTTAATCTCAATTACAAGCACACAAATCCAGAAACAGACAAAAGTTAATATAATTCTTTTGGAAACTGCAGAACTATGGGATTGGCTTATACTGCTATATGTAAATGTATTGCATTTTATAGTGGAAGAACAAAGCCCGTGCAGCACACACAGATTTTAGAACACTTGACAGATATAAAGATGGCAGTAAAAAAGTGCATTGCTCAAACATGTTACTAAAAGCTGACCATAAAGTAAAACTTGTTTTTTTCAAATAGTGCAGGTAATAAACAAGAATCCTTTCAGGGGTGATTATATTAATGTAAAATAGTGCAAGTAATAAACAAGAATCCTTTCAGGGGTGATTATAATAATGTAAAATAGTGCAGGTAATAAACAAGAATCCTTTCAGGGGTGATTATATTAATGTAAAATAGTGCAAGTAATAAACAAGAATCCTCTCAGGGGTGATTATATGAATGTAAAATAGTGCAGGTAATAAACAAGAATCCTTTCAGGGGTGATTATATTAATGTAAAATAGTGCAGGTAATAAACAAGAACCCTTTCAGGGGTAATTATATTAATGTAAAATAGTGCAAGTAATAAACAAGAATCCTTTCAGGGGTGATTATATTAATGTAAAATAGTGCAGGCAATAAACAAGAATCCTTTCAGGGGTGATTATATTAATGTAAAATAGTGCAAGTAATAAACAAGAATCCTTTCAGGGGTGATTATATTAATGTAAAATAGTGCAGGTAATAAACAAGAATCCTTTCAGGGGTGATTATATTAATGTAAAATAGTGCAAGTAATAAACAAGAATCCTTTCAGGGGTGATTATATTAATGTAAAATAGTGCAAGTAATAAACAAGAATCCTTTCAGGGGTGATTATATTAATGCAAAATAGTGCAGGTAATAAACAAGAATCCTTTCAGGGGTGATTATATTAATGTAAAATAGTGCAGGTAATAAACAGGAATCTTTTCAGGGGTGATTATATTAAGGTAGAATAGTGCAGGTAATAAACAGGAATCCTTTCAAGGGTGATTATATTAATGTAAAATAGTGCAAGTAATAAACAAGAATCCTTTCAGGAGTGATTATATTAATGTAAAATAGTGCAAGTAATAAACAAGAATCCTTTCAGGGGTGATTATATTAATGTAAAATAGTGCAAGTAATAAACAAGAATCCTTTCAGGGGTGATTATATTAATGTAAAATAGTGCAGGTAATAAAAAAGAATCCTTTCAGGGGTGATTATATTAATGTAAAATAGTGCAAGTAATAAACAAGAATCCTTTCAGGGGTGATTATATTAATGTAAAATAGTGCAGGTAATAAACAAGAATCCTTTAAGGGGTGATTATATTAATGTAAAATAGTGCAGGTAATAAACAAGAATCCTTTCAGGGGTGATTATATTAATGTAAAATAGTGCAGGTAATAAACAAGAATTCTTTCAGGGGTGATTATATTAATGTAAAATAGTGCAGGTAATAAACAAGAATCCTTTCAGGGGTGATTATATTAATGTAAAATAGTGCAAGTAATAAACAAGAATCCTTTCAGGGGTGATTATATTAATGTAAAATAGTGCAAGTAATAAACAAGAATCCTTTCAGGGGTGATTATATTAATGTAAAATAGTGCAAGTAATAAACAAGAATCCTTTCAGGGGTGATTATATTAATGTAAAATAGTGCAAGTAATAAACAAGAATCCTTTCAGGGGTGATTATATTAATGTAAAATAGTGCAGGTAATAAACAAGAATCCTTTCAGGGGTGATTATATTAATGCAAAATAGTGCAGGTAATAAACAAGAATCCTTTCAGGGGTGATTATATTAATGTAAAATAGTGCAAGTAATAAACAGGAATCTTTTCAGGGGTGATTATATTAATGTAAAATAGTGCAGGTAATAAACAGGAATCCTTTCAGGGGTGATTATATTAATGTAAAATAGTGCAAGTAATAAACAAGAATCCTTTCAGGGGTGATTATATTAATGTAAAATAGTGCAAGTAATAAACAAGAATCCTTTCAGGGGTGATTATATTAATGTAAAATAGTGCAGGTAATAAACAAGAATCCTTTCAGGGGTGATTATATTAATGTAAAATAGTGCAAGTAATAAACAAGAATCCTTTCAGGGGTGATTATATTAATGTAAAATAGTGCAGGTAATAAACAAGAATCCTTTCAGGGTGATTATATTAATGTAAAATAGTGCAGGTAATAAACAAGAATCCTTTCAGGGGTGATTATATTAATGTAAAATAGTGCAGGTAATAAACAAGAATCCTTTCAGGGGTGATTATATTAATGTAAAATAGTGCGGGTAATAAACAAGAATCCTTTCAGGGGTGATTATATTAATGTAAAATAGTGCAAGTAATAAACAAGAATCCTTTCAGGGGTGATTATATTAATGTAAAATAGAGCAAGTAATAAATAAGAATCCTTTCAGGGGTGATTATATTAATGTAAAATAGTGCAAGTAATAAACAATAATCCTTTCAGGGGTGATTATATTAATATAAAATAGTGCAAGTAATAAACAAGAATCCGTTCAGGGGTGATTATATTAATGTAAAATAGTTCAAGTAATAAACAAGAGTCCTTTCAGGGGTGATTATATTAATGTAAAATAGTACAAGTAATAAACAAGAATCCTTTCAGGGGTGATTATATTAATGTAAAATAGTGCAAGTAATAAACAAGAATCCTTTCAGGGGTGATTATATTAATGTAAAATAGTGCAAGTAATAAACAAGAGTCCTTTCAGTGGTGATTATATTAATGTAAAATAGTGCACGTAATAAACAAGAATCCTTTCAGGGGTGATTATATTAATGTGAAATAGTGCAGGTAATAAACAAGAATCCTTTCAGGGGTGATTATATTAATGTAAAATAGTGCAAGTAATAAACAAGAATCCTTTCAGGGGTGATTATATTAATGCAAAATAGTGCAGGTAATAAACAAGAATCCTTTCAGGGGTGATTATATTAATGTAAAATAGTGCAAGTAATAAACAAGAATCCTTTCAGGGGTGATTATATTAATGTAAAATAGTGCAAGTAATAAACAAGAATCCTTTCAGGGGTGATTATATTAATGTAAAATAGTGCAGGTAATAAACAAGAATCCTTTCAGGGGTGATTATATTACTGTAAAATAGTGCAGGTAATAAACAAGAATCCTTTCAGGGGTGATTATATTAATGTAAAATAGTGCAGGTAATAAACAAGAATCCTTTCAGGGGTGAATATATTAATGTAAAATAGTGCAAGTAATAAACAAGAATCCTTTCAGGGGTGATTATATTAATGTAAAATAGTGCAGGTAATAAACAAGAATCCTTTCAGGGGTGATTATATTAATGTAAAATAGTGCAGGTAATAAACAAGAATTCTTTCAGGGGTGATTATATTAATGTAAAATAGTGCAGGTAATAAACAAGAATCCTTTCAGGGGTGATTATATTAATGTAAAATAGTGCAGGTAATAAACAAGAATTCTTTCAGGGGTGATTATATTAATGTAAAATAGTGCAAGTAATAAACAAGAATCCTTTCAGGGGTGATTATATTAATGTAAAATAGAGCAAGTAATAAACAAGAATCCTTTCAGGGGTGATTATATTAATGTAAAATAGTGCAAGTAATAAACAAGAATCCTTTCAGGGGTGATTATATTAATGTAAAATAGTGCAAGTAATAAACAAGAATCCTTTCAGGGTGATTATATTAATGTAAAATAGTGCAAGTAATAAACAAGAATCCTTTCAGGGTGATTATATTAATGTAAAATAGTGCAAGTAATAAACAAGAATCCTTTCAGGGGTGATTATATTAATGTAAAATAGTGCAAGTAATAAACAAGAGTCCTTTCAGGGGTGATTATATTAATGTAAAATAGTACAAGTAATAAACAAGAATCTTTTCAGGGGTGATTATATTAATGTAAAATAGTGCAGGTAATAAACAAGAATCCTTTCAGGGGTGATTATATTAATGTAAAATAGTGCAAGTAATAAACAAGAATCCTTTCAGGGGTGATTATATTAATGTAAAATAGTGCAAGTAATAAACAAGAGTCCTTTCAGTGGTGATTATATTAATGTAAAATAGTGCAAGTAATAAACAAGAATCCTTTCAGGGGTGATTATATTAATGTAAAATAGTGCAGGTAATAAACAAGAATCCTTTCAGGGGTGATTATATTAATGTAAAATACTGTAGGTAATAAACAAGAATCCTTTCAGGGGTGATTATATTATTGTAAAATAGTGCAGGTAATAAACAAGAATCCTTTCAGGGGTGATTATATTAATGTAAAATAGTGCAAGTAATAAACAAGAATCCTTTCAGGGGTGATTATATTAATGTAAAATAGTGCAAGTAATAAACAAGAATCCTTTCAGGGGTGATTATATTAATGTAAAATAGTGCAAGTAATAAATAAGAATCCTTTCAGGGGTGATTATATTGATGTAGTGCTAAAGAATGAAAGCAAAAGGCACTTATTGCTGGACCCTGGACTATCCATTTTAGTTTTAGATGGTCTTTTTGTCCTTATTTGAATTTACTTGGTGGTGTTGATTGAGACCAGGCATATTCATGCTCCCCTTTACCCTATTGGTGATCATCATATGGGTTCTGGAAATCGGTTTAAAATCTTTATTTCCATACCTAAGTGCTCTAGTCTCTTCATTAGGAGAGAGCAGTTGAGCGTGTTACAGATGTTTGATAGGTGTAAAATGATAATTGGAACCAGTCTGTCTTTATTTAGAATTGAATGGATGATATCTGAAATGTCAGAGCAGAGCAGTTAAAACTTTATGGTCTGGGCAAAAACCACAGTGGCAATCAGCAGTCATTCTTTGTTTCAGCATATAGTGCAAGGTTTTTGTCTCAACAAATTTCTCCTTGGTTTTAGGTAAAGGAGAGAATTTAGAAACTGGATAATAATTTCAGCTATCACTGTTTTGTCCACCCTTATGAAGCAGGAGAATTATATTTTTCCATGGGCTATGTTTGCTCAGTGATGCTTTGACTGATTATGCTAGGATGGCTGTAGTTCATTATGGTAACTGTTGCTTTGGCCATCAAAATGAACTGCTGTGTTTTTACAATGTATGTCAGTTTAGATGACTCCAGCATTTGTCAAATGAGTTTTTTTATTATGTATCAGATTTCAGATAAGTGGCTTTGCTGTTAGAAGTGTGTGTGTGTGTGTGTGTGTGTGTGTGTGTGTGTGTGTGTGTGTGTGTGTGTGTGTGTGTCTGTGTATGTGCAGTGCTTGTGTGTGTAAGTGTGTGCATGCTAAAGAAAGTGTGCTTGTGGGTGTGGCTTAGAGTAAGGGCTATGTTAGGGGTAGATTTCGTGTTGTTTGTGATGAATGGTGTGTGTATGTATGATTGCAAGTGTCTTGTGTACTGGTACTATTAGGAAGAATGGGTTTTCATAAATTGATGTGTGAGTTAGGGGCAGGGTCAGAGTCAAGTTTATTGTTAGCACAGATAAAAAAGATGAGGCAGTGGGGTGTAGTCACCCTACCCAACTTACTCATGTGTGCTAACTCTAATCCTGACCCTCCTTTACCTCAGAATCACTTCCCATTCATGACAGTATATGAAGCTGAATATTCTAACTAGAAAACTAAATGAAAAGTGCTGTATCTGAAGAACATAAAAACACTGCTTGTGGTGATCTGCGAAAATTATATTTATAAATACTTTGGCAGACATAGTCAGAAAACTGCAATAGACTTTAAGAAATATAAATAATAAAATTAAAAAAATGCTTCAGAATGAGCTGTACCACAATAAAAATGTATTTTATTTTGCAACATTTGTTAAGCTGAAGAGCAGAAATACATCTAGATGGCTCATGGACCATATGACTTCCCTAATTTCCTGCTTACATTTATTTATTTCCTAGTAGCACAGTAGGCAAGTATAACAAAAAACAGTGTTTTTTGCACAGGTGCAAGACCCCCGCCCACCCATCATGTGTTCGACTTTGCCTGCACATCCCCTTACTTAAACACCATATCTCCATGGTCTCATAACTGTAGAGAACAGAAGGACAGGCTACTATTCGATAATACATTCCATGCACTAGTCATCTCTTCTTCTTGCTATAAACATGGCTGTCACTATGATTTCTAAGAATGTTGCATTTTTTGTGAATAAACCAATTACCATGTGGCCATGCAACAAGGTGTGCTATGTACAAATAAAGAGAGCTTGAATCAATGCAATTCAAATTTATTAAAAAGGTTAAAATAT
The DNA here is from genome assembly GCF_019279795.1 of Protopterus annectens. Taxonomy (NCBI): domain Eukaryota; kingdom Metazoa; phylum Chordata; order Ceratodontiformes; family Protopteridae; genus Protopterus; species Protopterus annectens. The sequence continues at coordinate 1,278,194,355 of NC_056746.1, read as the reverse complement.
TAAACGCTTTCATCCTGTTGCTCTCAGGACTTCATCCTTCATCCTTGTTGCCTGGTCACTTGGTTATTGGTTTATTGGTCATTTTGTTGGTGGCTTTGCTGGGTTATTTGTTTATTTTTGTGAATAACTTATTTTGTCTTACATAGCTTGGTTCTCTGGTTCATTTCCTGGCTGCCTGCCTTTTTAATTGATTGTGCATCTCCTCCACTCTGTAAAATTTGGATTTTTGCCCGTGTCTTCAGTTTTCTTGCCCCTCATGAAGATCCTCCTATATGAGAGGTACTAGTAATCGAAACTCCAAATTGCACGTGCGTGTGTGTGTGTGTGTGTGTGTGCGTGCGTGCATGCGTGCATGCGAGCGTGTGTGTGTGTGTGTGTGTGTGTGTGTGTGTGTGTGTGTGTGTGTGTGTGTGTGTGTGTGTGTGAGTTATGTGTATGTGTGGCCTATAATGGACTGGGGTCCATTCCAGGATTGTTCTCTATCTAGACCTGTTGCCTGGTAGGTTGAGTTCCACTCTCCAATGACCCTGAAAAGAATAAAGTGGATACTTGAGAAATGCATTACTAATGAAGTTTACACTGTGTACAGTGTCAATAAATGCATTGCAGTTAAAACTTTACTAAGTGTATCAATAGCAACATGTTGTACTGTGACTCTATACTATATATCATATTCTGTAAAGATCAATGACCCAGTTTTACCTTTGCATTAATGCAATTACTTCTTTTCACTGAAAAGAACGATTGCCTACTTTATCCTGTCTTAATGCGTAAATGCATTTATATCATGCCAATGCAAAATGATCTTTCTCCCTGGCCAAATGGTTTAAATTGCTGCTTGCCTAGTTGGACATCTTGGCAAACAAAATATAAATAAACTTATTAATAAATGTATAATTCATCAGCTGAATTTAACAGCACAGAAGAGCACGTTCAGGAGATGCTTGGGAATCATGTAACATGACTACTAGGTTACTGAAATTTGAATTGGAGCAAGCCAAGCCATTAATCCTTTGAAGAAACCAATTATTTTCATTGTTACATTTTGACAGATAGTACAATTGCAGTTCATTAGATCTTCAGAGAGGCAGATGGCAATGTTAAGGTACACTTTTAAAGCTCCAGCAAATACATTCTTAAAGTACCATGAAATAAAAGTCTTCCCATCATCATTGTGTAAATATTTAATTAAGTAACTTCAAAGGCATCATAATAGTAGTGACTCTTCTCCGTTATTTATTTGCCACTACTTTGTTCAGAAGGCAGCCACCCAAGAACTACAGAGAGTTTCAGCCTGTAATAGAGTTATCATAAGCTCCTCAGATGAAGAAATATTGCCACGGTTTACCTTGGTGACAGTTTGCTTTCTGAAGGCGTCAGTAACGTTCCTTTCAAGGCCCATCTTTATCTCATCCTTTTAAGACATTAACAAGCCTGATTACAGTGCTGACCTGACAACAGTGTGGAGTACGTCTTCTGAGCAAAGAATTAAATATCTTCCTTTACAGTGAATACTTTGCCTCTGCACCATGATAATGTATAACTATACATTTCAGTGGAAATGTATTCACTTTAATTATGTAAGGAAATGTTGTCTCATGCTTAGAACTAGATAATACACTAAAAGTAAAATTGCTGCTTTGAGTTTCAGCAGTTAGAAAAACAAATCATGGCTTATTCACAAGTTTTTTTTTCTGTACATGCTAACAGTTTCCATTTGTGAGATCTCATAATAAATGTGTCAAAAACTTAGAATTGCCACAGTGATGCAACAACTGCTGTAAGCATTCATTTTATTGCACTATTTTATTTTCTATTAAAGGATTATCATATTTTTAAATGAACAGTTTAACATTATTTTTAAAAAATATTTTTCCTCTTTAAACACAAAACAAATTTTTATCACTGATAAGGGCCACATGATCTCCCTAGCCCTCCCATTTTTCTAGTTATTGGAAAAATCCTACCATTCAGTCTTTCATGTGAGTGATTTCCAGATTTTGAGCTTTTCTGACAATTTTTTTTTCAAATAGGATCAATGCAGAGAAAGATTTTTTCTTAACTCTACAGGCCTGGAGTTGATTATGTTACTAGCAGGGAAACAGCAGCTGCATTATCCTGCATTGAGATGAAGGGAGTTTGCTGCCCTTAAAAATATTTTATAGTGTAGTCAAACATACCTCTGATCATCCTGATTTCATCAAAAGCCAGTTTGATGTTTAACAATTCTGACAAAGTAACATGACATCTCTGAAATATTCTAGGTTCTACTTAATTCAGTGTTTTCTCCACTGTTATAAGAATTTACTTACACCATCCATTCTTGCAATTTATCATTCCATTTAACCCTGCTGCCGCTTGTTCCAGTTCTCCACTGCTTCCTCTGAGAAATAATACTTCCTTATATCTCCTTCCAGTAACCCACACTGTATCTTTAAAGAAAAAGAAAAACAAAAGAAAAAGAAGGAAGCAAATTAAAATGTATTATATAAAACATTAAAAAGAACATGAATGGTGAAAGGAAAGATAAATAACACAGATGATGATGATGATGAAAGGGTGTATTTGTACACAGAGAGAGCGTATTGTCTTTATAGCCAGATTTAAAAGAGCTACCTACTGGTGTGAAAGAAATATATTTTTTGGACCATCTAGCAATGTGGTTTTGTAAAATGGGGAGTAAGAAGCAAACTTTTTGAAGTTATATCAGAGATTTTGCAAAAAAGAGAAGTTACAAGACAAAATTAAAAGTTTATGGGAGGATCTTGCGGGATGCTACCATTTATAGCAGTGGTTAGCTTAGGAAAAAAAATAAAACAAAGAACGACTATGTGGCGTTCAAAGAAGAAAGACTATATAAGGAATTAAGGAATTATTCAGAGGCATATATAAAGAAGTAGACTAACATTTTCAAACAGTATCTTCCCCTATTCACTTCACTTGTCTGAAAAACAGCTGCTTGAAATCCACAAATATAAAACACATTGGGAAAAACTTATACTCCAACACAGTATCCAAAGCCTGGAACAAGGTTCCTATACACATTGGATCAATACCTACTAGCGACATATTCAAATTCACGTTAAAATAATACCCTGTCAACTACAGAGTCCGTATTTCCCTTCTTCTCACTGCAGTGTACAACCACTTTTTCCCTACAGCCCTGAGCATTTAATCTTACACGCTGTCTGATTCACCTTATCCTGCTTCTGTTAGATCGCTTTTAGACTAAACACACATACTTACTTTAATTTTCAAGTTTCTGAATCTCCTTTCACTCTTTTACTCTTATTTCTACATATTTGCTTTATATTATTAATGTATACACATATGAATGCATCTAGTTTGTTGTCCTAACTCTAGGGCTGCCACTTTTTCAAATGCCCAAAGTGGGACATTTTTGGTACAAATGTCAGATTGTGCAGAAAAAAAACATACCCACGGCCAGCACAAAGGACAGAACTTCACATTTTTGTCTAAATAAAAAATTATTCTTATAGCATTTTAGTTGCTTATTCTGTTTCTTATAACATTTAAGTGTTTCATATACAGAATAACTGTTTTATGCAACTATTGCATAAAATATAAGAAATATTTTTGTCCTAAAATCTCAGGACATTTGCCATTTTTTTTCAATTTTTTTGCAGGACACAACTGCCTAAAGAGGGACTGTCCCTCGCAAAGTGGGACAGGTGGTAACCTTACCTAACTCTGCTGTTTTATATACTCTTTGGTCGCATTTGTATAAATTCATTGTGATTTCCTGGGTGATCATTTGAAATGTTGAGACTCGCTACAGCAAGTCCTGAAATGGGAAGACTGAATGGCCAAAAGATCAGACTTTCATATACCACATCATAAATGTCATTTCTCAGAATATTCCCTTTTCTCAGAGGTATGGTGATCTTGCAGATGGTATGTATATGTTCAGCATGTGTGTGTGTGTGTGTGTGTGTGTGTGTATGTGTGTATGGGAGAGGGTGCAGGGGGCTTGCTCACCCTGCAAAAAGAAGTTTTAAGAAGAAGAGTGATTTCTGAGATTTGCTGTTCTCTGGGTTTTCGGCCTATTTTTTTGGCTTTTTGAGTGCCGACATTTCAATAGGGAGCTGATTTCTTACTTAAATGTTATCAGCATAATATATGTAATCAAATTGTACTTTATTCTACAGCCTTTTTCTCCCCAGGCCTCTGCTGAAAATCAAATTTAAGCCCATCTAGATTTTCCCAGTAATCAAATGCCAAATAAGTAAAATAAAATAGAGGGTAAAATATCGAGTACTATGAAAAAGGTGTTTCTCTATGAAAGGAATGAAGTAAATATGAAATAATGAATATTATAGCACAAAACAGAGGAATACAACATATTTCATGACTATTAACTTATAAGAAAAGGATAAGAACAGGAATTAGTGTATGAACGTGTCGTTATCATGTGAAAGAGAAAAGCGGGATCGAATGCAGAGGTGAAATAAATGGTACAAGAAGAAGAAACGAAGGAAATGGAAAATGGCATATAAGTGTGAGAATGATTACGAAAACATTGGAACAGGAGAATGTAACTAGTGCTCCATGAAGAGGTAAGTTCATATATATTTATCATAAGAAATACTTCAGAGGATCATCTGAGTTCCTAGCAGCACACTTTTAATGAATGATACAAAAAGAAGTGGGAGGAAATACTGTTAAACTTAAGTTTATTTGGGAAAACGGAAATAAATGTGAGCCGTCTAACAGGAAACCCAGTCTACTAATGGATATGACTGTTACTAAGACTCAGGCAATTAACATAAGAGAGACATTAAAAGCTATAATATGGGAAGGAAGTAACCTACGAGTGGATGAAGATTGCCCTGAAGCATCATCTGCCCAAAGTTAAACCTGCTGGGGATTGGCGGTCCTCCATAGGAAATCACTGTAGATGGTTGTGCTGGAAGTCATGCCCTTGTCACAGAATTTTGCCCTTCTTCAAATGTTTACAATCGTGGAGTTCGTATATATAAATTCAAGGTGGTGGGGACTGCAGGGCTGCTTGTCCCCTGCAAAAAAAAAAAAACATGTAAAAGCCTGTTTTTTGGCCATGTTTGGATGAGGGAATACAGTTTGACGATTCCAGTCCTTAGCCCATTCACTTTCATAGTGGAAGTATGGGAAGGAGTACATGGAATCAACAAAAAGAAAGATGTCAGAAATATAATATTAAGAGAACTAATAAATGGGAAGTCAAGTAAACAGATTATGAGTAGAATAAGATGAGATATTAATAAAGCTGTTGATACTGTAGAATATGATTCTCTAAAGTTATTGTAAATTGTAGATCTAGGGAGAAATACCTGCTTAATAAAACTGATATTTACAAAGAATGAAATATTTCCTTTTGTGAAAGGGAAAAAGTAAAACCAGTTCTGTTTAGAAATTAAATAAAACAGGGACATAGCCTGTATTATTTAAGATAATAGTTAATTCTGTATTAAGGAAAATTAATGGAAAGGCTAATGAACTGAGGTAGTAAAATTATAAAAGCAGTAAGACGTTCCTGTCTGAACCTGTGATGGTATTATAGAAGGAGAAAGCCTTGACTACAGCCCAAATGACCCAAGAAAAGCTAGCGGCTCAGGCACTTGATTGTGCAGGCAGGGGAGAGGGATGGTTGTTCTCACCCAGTCTAAACCATGGCGCCAATGACAGAGTCATGCTGGAGAGTGAAGGTTTGTCATACAGTTGTGGACCAGGTCAGAGGGATGTGGACGTGCCACCCACACTGATGATGCTAACCCCTGTCAGTGCATGTTAAGAAGCATGTATGGACTGATGGGCATAGGCACCAATCATGGCAATCATATCCCAACCACAGGGGTGGGAGTTAGGTTCATAAATGAAAAATGCAGTCATTGCTAGGATGCTAGGATGCATGAATCACCCTCAAGGCTGCCTGGATGACTGCCCCTTAGAGGCTTTATGGTCACTGGTCATGGGATCAGAAATAAAACAATAAAAATAAAGTTCCTATCTGTATCAGCTTTGAAATTGTCTTAATTTAAAACAGATCCTATTTATCAGATACATTTGTGAGGCAGTGCAAGATTTTGTGGATATGGTAGGTTTGTCAACGAGTGATGAAGAATAAAAGGAATGGAAGAGAATCAGAGAATATGTCAAAGAAATAGAACTATGTGCATAAAACATGGAGATAAAAATAATAGAAGAACGGACAAAAAGACTGGACAATTGCGGCAGATTACATTGTTTTGGCAATGTCTTGGAATGCCATTTCATAACACAGTTTATCTTATTAATTCAGTTTCATTAGGAACTGTAAACATTATGTTTGGGGGTATGGGTATATGAGATACCTATAGTCACAGAAATTGAAATTACAACTGTATTTTGGCTTCTTTTAGGAAAAGAAGAATGTCTTTGATTAACCTCATAATATGTTATATTTTGTTACATATATTACATGTTATACAAAAACACATGGCCACATCCAAGAGGAAGTGTAGCTCAAAAACAGAAAAAAGGCTGAAAAACAAGGAGAATGCCATTTAAGATTTTTAATAATAATAATAATAATAATGATATTGATTGCTTTCACCCCTTAGCACAGAAGCTTCATCAGAATAAAAATGGCCAGAAAAATAAATCACTTAAAAAAACGCTTACAGTCATATCATGTGGTTTAAAATGAACCAATGGGAAAAAAGGACATTCATTCATCACATTAAACAGGCCTCTGTGAATGTATTAAAACACTTTCAGATTAATTAAAACATTAAAAAAATCAATATACATGTATATAAACAATAACACTATCCAAAATAAAGGGGGAGGAGAGGGAGGAGGAGCTTTTGGCATAAACATCTGGAACAAAAAACACTGTTATGGCAGTGTGGAACAGATTTACAACTAGTCATGGTAAAAGTAGAATACAATTGGAACCCTAGACCTGCCAAAAAATCTGGGAGTTCTAAATGTCATGGAAAAGTTACAAGTGGAAATGAATATCACTGCAGAGAAGCCTGTGGGGATGAATACTGTAGTAGATTGTACTCACAAGTAGGGAAGGGTGGCCATTTTGAGAAAAGGCTGAAACAAGTTATTGCCAAACTATATTGTTTCAAAAGTGAGTGCAGGAAAAGGTAAGAGAACTGAAAGGGCTGACATTGTGGAAGTCAAAGATGTAAGTAGTGAGAGACTATTCAATGACCTCATGCAAAGATGTTAAGACCTTATGAAGATAATCCTGTATCTTTGGAAGTCAGGGGCATGTTTAAGTTTTTTGACTGGCAGAGGTATGGAAGGTGAGGTTTACTGTGTAGTATTTTCCCTGTGAAGTTGAAGGTCGCTAGAGGATGAGGTTATGGTGGCTGAGCCGAAGAAATATACGAGTATTGACAGCAGGCAAGAGAGGATGGGTCTGTGATTGAACAAAAGGTGGACAGCTCCTGGGAGTATCTCCTCAAAAACAATGCCAAGAGAAAAGGCATAATGAGATGGGGAGGAGGGTGAGCTGAGGGGCAGGCAAGTAGAAAGGACAGATGGAACCAATATTGTACTGATAGGGAGAAGGAAAAAGGAAAGCCAGGAAGACTTGAGCAAATTAGGCTGAAAACATCTCCAGAATGAAGGTATTAACTAGGGATATGTCAGCAGCAAAATGGTGACTCTGCAGTAGAAAACAGGCAAGAAAACGTGTGGCAAGTGGCTGGTGATTCGGAGAATGGAGCAGCAAATGCAAAAAGTTCAAGAAAAAAACCTTCAGGTCTTACAATAAGAGCAGGAGCAGTGTAAATACCATAAGGTGAAAGGATCAGGCGAAAGACAGGCTTCTCTGAACAGGTGTGTATTGATGCATGTAGTGGTGTTTTATTTGGTAAGAACCTAGTGTAGATACATGAATTAAGGACAATAGTGAGGGTTGATGGTATACACCGTAAAAACGCCACTGCCAATCAATGTGCGGACAAGGTGATCCACTGTGGCGACCCCTAACTGGGAAAAAGCCGAAAGAAGAAGAAGAAGAAGTGAGGGTTGATGGTATGCCAATAAAATGACTAATTATGAGAAGAAATAGCTGTATGTGTGTGTGGGCGGGTGTAAGACAGGCATAGAAGAAGTTAGAAGAAGGCAGTATGGAAGAACTAGGGGAGGTAAGATGGGACACAAAAAGAAAGTATATTAGGAGGAAGATCAAATGAGGAACTGGGAATAATAGAAGGGGAAGGTAGGAGAGGTGGTAAAGAAGGAAAGTGAGGAAGGGAAAAGGACTCAGTAAACCACTGGAGGAAAAGAGGAAATAGTAAACTTGGGAGATGGGTATGGGGGAGCAGAGAAATTGAAGGATATTGAATAAGAAAGGAGGAAGGTGGAACAAGCAATGTAAAAGACTGAGTGAGTATGATAGATTAGGAGTAAATGTTGAAAGGTAGGTAAAGTAAATTGCCCTGATGTATAAAGTAGTGGGGATAAATATAACCAAAGTTAGTAAACATACACAGTAAAGGTAATTAATAAAATCTTAATGGGCTGGGGAAGGGAAGCATGTAGGAAGAAATAAGTACCAAAAGAGATATGGTTGGATGCTGTAAGGTAATGACATGTATAACAATTATTGTGTAACGAGAATCTTATACTGTACATTGTATGGAGAAAATATGACATGTTACAGGTTACACATATGTTCATAGA
>NC_056746.1:1278155670-1278180670 GCF_019279795.1 Protopterus annectens | reverse complement strand
GCAGATCCCATGCAGAATATGTCTGCAGGTCATTACTAACATCAGACCCTGGAGCTGTGAAGCAGAAACCATGTCCACTGAACTACCATGCAGACCAAGGAGATGTACATGTATTATCCTCCAGTTAACCTAATGAATAAATGCTATAGTTTAAGAATGCACTCACAGGACTAAATGTTTGTAGCCTAAATCAAGCTGTATATTAACAACAAGATGGACTGTAGCCAAGCAATGAGTTGACCATGCCTAAGTGAAACAGTTATGTGACTGAATTTATACTCTGCCATGCAGCTGTAGCTATTACTAAAATTAGTTACAGCACACCAACTGAAGCATGCAAAGGGGTAAAAATAACATACGGTCTCAAAAGATTCTTCTCAAGTGTGGTCTTTGTCAACTTCCTTAACACTATGTCTAGGCCATTTTGCAGTACTGCTTGGGCTTGCAAAGCTACATTGAACAAGAGTATCACATTTCTTCAAGGACTTTCAGATTTTAACTTAACATGTAACGCCAATGAGCTTATTATTTGAAGACCATAAAGAATCTGGGCTTTTTTTTTCAAACACAGCACAGACCTAATGTTAAAAATTTCCAGAAGGGACCATTAAAGACTGCATCCCTAAAAAATACCACTAAGTACATCTAGTCAGAAAGCATTAAGATCAAAAAGCAGTTCTTGGGAAAACCAGTTCAACAAGAATGTACACAACACAAAAATATGGATAATAAACACATTTTCTAGTAAATCACACAAGCCATTCACCACGCAGGACACACTAATGGCTCCCTATTGCATTTCTGAGACTTGTAATTGTAAGTATCAGAATTACAAAAAAAGTATGAAAACAGGCAAGACTTGTGAATGTTAAAAATGCTGTTCTCCTTATTTTGTTTTGTATAGGGGTTTGTTCCATGAACCCCCACACCAATGCTAGCTACTCATACATGCTGACTGTGAGATCTCCATTCCTAGGAGAAAAGGAAATACTCAGATACAAAACAATCTCAGATTCATTTTTATTCATTGCGTCTCACTATTCCAGGGTTCATACTAACAACACTTGGAGTTAAAAAAAGGTTATCCCGAATAAAACCAATAACTCCAGAGCATTAACCTAATCATAACCACAGCCATATAGTAAACCTAAACTTACACCCCAAAACAATCTGTAAAGTTAGTGACTTTTGTAGCTGCTATAAAATGTATTCAAGTAAGTGGACTTCCACTTATAGGGACATATGACCAAAGTGAAAATGATGAAATGGACATTTTTATTTATTCTTTGCTTATTGGGTAAGTGAACTGGTCCTGGGAGTCTTCAGCCACAAACCAGGTACCAAAGCACACATTAACATGGTACAGTAAGGCACATTTTTGGTACATTACAGCATGATAATTACATAAATATGAGTGAGATTCTGTGACTGAGTTATATAGACAAATCTAAATACCTGCTACATTTGAGAATAAGTATCGTGTCAATATGAGGGAATTTTAGAGCATATGTAGACTTGTACAGATATAACTAAAACAATACACAAAATTATAAAGAATGACTCTGAACTGGCATTTCATTACATTTCTGTTGAAAGATATTTACCAATGATGGGTAATTAATATCTTTTTTTACTGTAGTATTTGCTGCATGCCTTAAATACAACTGGTAATTGGTGTGAATGTTAACGATAGTTTTGGAGCAATGCAAGTGACTGCTTTTTTAGATTAGCTGGGGGTTACAGTTACATTTAAGAGTGTTAGCAGTAAAGTGTCTCTTTATAATCCCGTTGGGGGGTGCTCATAGGTGCCAGAAGCTGATGAAGACTGGGGGGGGGGGCGGAGGGTGAGGGGATACTTAGTGATCTAAAAAGGGCAATTTTTTATAACTACTTACTACGACAGCATAGGTTCACTTGGAGGACATTTTAAGCTTAGCCAATTCCCTTTTGGTGCTTGAATTAACATTTTCTGATTGGTCTTACCTATCCAATGGCTGATAATTGCATATTAGCCCTAGTGAGAATAACTGTGATCATACCATAGATAATTTGAGGGGACTCATGTAAGGAATGCAGCATTTAGGAACTGCATCTGTCCGTTAGCGGCATGATGATGATGTAAGAAGTTAGAAAAACATGATTATGGAAGAAAATGGGTAGAAATGGACCCTAAACCCACAAAAAGTATATTCAAAAGTTCTTTGTACAAAGCACCTCCAAGACTGCAGAAGGTGTTACTGAATCTTTAAAAGTATGAGCTGACAGTAAACTACACAAACCAGATATGATGACAGACAAGTACATCATATTTATCAGAGAAGCAAGAAGAAAAACAACCAGAGATTCTTTGCATAATTCCATAATACCTTCCCTTTCTAAGTAATATTCTTACTGGTACACTGAATTGTTTAAAATTCCACTTCCACATCCCTACGGCATTAATTAGGCCTAATCAATGACAGTAGAAAAAGGATCACAAGTCCAGAGATTTACTGCTAACACTTTAAAAATAACATCTGGTAAAAGAAATTACAGCAGGAAGTTGACCTAAGCAAAAAAAAAAAAAGAATAAATAAATTGGTTCTTCTTTTTAAGGATATAAATTATAGCCAAGGCTTAAAGTTCAAATTAAAAGTAATAGCACCTAATCAAATGAGACAGAAAATGCTTAATAAGTTATAGGATACTGGGAATTGGAACAAAAAGGTACAAAGAAAGAGCAAGACATTTAATCTATTGGCCAAGAATGCCAGCTCAGACAACATAAATAGTGTAGAGCTGTTGTGATATAATAAATGTATATGATCTCTAAGGGAAGAAATAATAGCATAGTCAGTACTACATTAACCATGAATTCATATCATATCATATCAGATCATATCTAAGGGGGAAATTAATTGTGCATTCAGTATCATTTTAACCATGGAATAAAGAAGGCACGTATTTCTTGGCACACATTTGTTTTAGAGAAACGCAGTTGTATATATGTTTACGTATGTTATGTTCCAAGACCCCACCCCCATAATCAATCTGACAATACAACTGTGATTAGTGCATTAACTCTATAATCTCACGACGAGGGATACATGTTGTCACAGTCTACAATACAATTTCTTCATGAATAAGAATTATTCAAATGTATAATGTCCAATCAAAACTATCTGCAGCCTAATACAGTATACTTCTTTCTATCAGCAGTCAGAGTAAGGACTGGAGGCTGAAGAACATCCATATAGTCTATATCATTTGTCCAGCGTGTCAAAGACCAGATGTTAGTCTTCATATAGTAGTATCTGTGCAAGTCTTGTCTATGTATTTATTTCCATGAGGTTCCATATTTTCCAGTGCCTGATGATACTTTCTAGATAAAATCAGCTCTGACCAAAACAAAGGTATCAGAGAAGAATGAATGTTCTCTCACACCAGCACACCCAGGGTCTTAAATGAGTCTGTTAGGAAAATAATTGGCCCGTGCAAAGGTAATAAATACACAGTCACAACCCCCCACATAATATGTAGCCACATCTAAAAGGTTAACTTGATAAAACCAAAGGAGAAAAGAACTAAATGTTTAACAAGCCAGAATTAAAAACGTGAAACTATGATGGTCAACCAGTAAAAGGAGAATAGGAACTAGCAGATAATACAAAACTAGAACCATCAGCATGTACTACCTTTTAAAGCAACACTTGAATTGGCCCTGGAATAAACCAAGAGTCAACAGCCTATTCTGCATGACATCTCTCCAAGTTAAAGTCTTCCTTATCTCATTAATACAGATGTAAAAAAAAGTAATAATTCACTATTTTGCTAATTGTAAAAGCAAACTGAAAAATCAGAATATGGACGGCATTATTCAAATAATCTTTAGCCAGTGAACTTTGAACCTTTGTAATCAATCCTTCATCCAGTTTTTCCAATTGTGATAGTGAAGGCTTGATTTATTTAGCCCTATGTAAAACCTGTGGTGCATTTTACATTGGAAAAACTACTTGTAAACTCAGAAGGAGGATTTATAAGCATTTATATGCTATTAGAGTCAAATACATTAAAAATGCCTTGTTTAAACATACACTGACATGTCCCCAAGCAAAACTGGGCTTCTTTGTTGTAGAAAAGGTTCAATGTAACATGAGGGGGGGGGGGGGCCGTGGGAAAATAGGATAGAGGGGAGAGAAATATTTTGGCAGCTGTTATTGGAAGCCAACAGATCCCCAGGGCTGAATGAATACATATCCATTGCCCCTATTTTAAAAATGAGAGCTGCAAAACTATAAAATAAGTGTATATACCGTTTTGCAAGTTCTTTTTGTTGGTTTTTGCATTCAAGTTTAATTATCTGTCCAACATATTGTGATGGTTTTAGCATTTATATATTTTTATTTTAAAGTTCTTTTAAAAAAATGCACGTTTTTATCTGTTTTTATTTGTATTTGTGGCAAGTGGTGTGGTTGTCACGAATATCTTAGTTACAGGATTTAATTAGTGTCAACTAAACAATTGTTTTAACCATTGATTAATTAAATTGGGAGGGGTATATAAGTAGGCACAACCTTCATTCATTCATTTATTCTACATCTGAAGAAGTCTAGTGGACGAAAACGCTTTGTATTGTGTGGCGTTAATGCGAATAAACCTGCTGCTGCTTACACTTACAGGCTCATGCTTTATTATTATTACCTCCTGCCTCTTTGGGTGCCTGTTGTGGTTTTACTGGTTCTTGGTTCTGTGGCACCCTTTCCTTGGAGTTTTTGGATTACTGGTTAGAAAAAAGTAACCTCCCAGTTTCTAAATTGTTTCTGTATTAAAAAAATGTACTTTATTCGGCATTTGAGTCATTTTCAGTAAAGTGACAGTGAGAATAGTATCAAAGTTTATAGTACAGCCAGAAAACACACACACACACACACACACACACACACACACACACACACACACACACACACACACACACACACACACACACACACACACACACACACAATGCAGTAACAGAGCACAGCCTTAAGAAATGCAGTAATGGAGTGCAGCCCAAGGAATGCAGTAATGGAGCACTTGGAGGCAAACAGCAAACTAAAAGCCTTTCCCTTACCATAGGTATTGACTCTGGCAGCAAACTAAAAGCCTTTCTGTGGCTGTTGACTCTGGCAGCAGGTTTGGCTAGTGTACGCTATCAGGAATATAGTTTTCTGCGCACTTTTGTGTTTAAATTCACGTTGCTAGTATGCAATGCAAGTATTAGTCTTCTGTTGGGTCCTTAAACTCCATGTCATTACAGGAAAAGTGGAGGGGCACCCTCCCCCTTGTTCTATGGTTCTGGCACCTATGGGGGTGGTTAAGTCTATTTATCTAATGCTGTTGCTTTGAAGGTTTCAAGTCATTTTGCTTAATTACACTACTGTTGTAGAGTGTTTTTTAGGAAGAGGATTGCTGACTAGTCTAATCCTTTATCCTGGAAGCAAGAGCATTTGTACATGCCTTTAAGATATTTCCCCATTTTTCCTGAAAGGTAGGCATTCTAAAATGTGTTTTGTTGGAAGGTGTTGACTCTCAAATAAAGCTTGACTTGATGAGATGGCCTTTGATATTACAGTCCTAGATCAACATACAGATACCAGATATGAATCCAAGCTATTTGTACTTGTTCTTAATTTTCAGTCACATTTGAACATACTTGCAACTACCTTTATAGCAAAGTTGTAATAGTTTCTGTCACTTCTGGCAGGTTATGTGAGAAATTTGGTCCAATTGACGGAAACAGAATTTCCTAGAATTATTCAATCTACTATAAAATTATTAAATCAACAATTTTTTTGTAAAACAGCTACATTATTTGTGACTACCAGTAAGTAAAGGCATGGTTTTCCTTCACTGACAATATTTCCATAAATTATCTAAAACAAACTTTACATGGTTATTGTAGTACAGATGAAATAAATAGGATTCTGGAAGCCTTTGGCACTGCCACATAACTTTGTGAAGCCAGTCAATCTTCCTGCACACAAAAATTCAGTAATTTCTTAAATCTTTTGAACTGCTATGACCAGGTGAACAGCATTAGGACTTAAACAACTGTTGGCATGTTAGAAGCCTTTACCATGGCAATGGCAGCACTGTACATCTGTCTGTACTTCATTTGCAAGATGCATATCTAACCTGGATATGTAAAACAATTTGTTAAGAAAGTGTAGCAGTCCTAGTCAAATCTGATATACTACATACTTATAAAAATGATCAGGTGGCTCTCTATCTGTTTAAGAGCAGGTCATGTCCATGGGAAGGTAGCTTGAATTCGGCTCTTATTGTAACTTCTGTAAAAGTTGCCATGTCTATGCCATCATGCTGTCTATCTCTATATCTATCTATATACACAAAGATATACATGTATATAGTTTCTCTCCTTTTTAATTTCTCCAAATCTTTTGGGTTTCTAATACCATGATAGGAATGGACTCCATTCCTAAGTCAAAGTACGATTAAAGTTCATGAAATCAGTATTGTTACAATCTTTGATGTCAGCCAAAAGTGCTCTTTGCAGCACCCGCAATGTGCCCAATAATGGCTATAATAGTAACAATACATAATTTCTTTCTTATTATCCTCAATAGTCCACTTTATCGTCTTTATAGCTCTTCTTTGGCCTAGCAGTTTTTTTGTGATTTTTTTGTGAACTACTACTTCCTTCCACATCGGGGGGGGGGGGGGGGGCTATATGGATGCATATAAAGTACATAAAAAATTGAAAAAATAGATAAAAAATTAATTACCTCCTTATCTGATCTCAAAAATACAAAAATTCATCTCTCATCCAACGAGAACCACCACAGGCAAAAGGTTCTTGTTTGTTCACATGGAATATGGTCAGCCTTTAATAAACAGTGCCTCCAATAAAAACTTTACAACTCGACAAACTCTCTCAAAATCTACAGTTTCATAGAATAATAACAAGATTGCATCTCTATAGGAAAAGATAATTAAATACCCATAAAAGAGAGATCTGACCTTCTGCTATGCTCCCTAATCTACAAACTCCTACAGAGAGATCACCCTGCTCCAATGTCCTTTGAGTGCTTTCCTCTGACCCCTTATACTACATCAGGAGATAGTCCTGGTCAGGAAAATTCCACAAACATCTAGAATCAAACTAAGCTTGCCTATACCCACCACAGCTTCACTCATAGCTCCTAAACTGTGGAACAAATTTTCCATAAATCTAAAAGACATCTCTACATGCACCAATTTCAAATGACAATTGAAAGCATACCTGAGGAGAGAGAACAAGTACAAATGACCAGGCTTAGGCCATGTAACATAAAGCATCCTTTATATAAACATCTCCTCAGCCTACCTAATCTTCTTTTTCACTAGTCATTATTTTTGCATTTATGTACATGAACTTCACAATGTTTTTTTCATCTAATTCTCCAATTTGAGAACTTAATGCTGTTCTGCTCTTTGCATTGAAACTGTGTCAAAGTGCCAAACCACTTGCTACAAATGTAACAAGCTGCTTGTTACAATTATAATACCACATACAAAGTACTTCAGCCATGACTGAATATACAGCATAGGTATTCATTTCTGAATGCCTGTACTGAACTACTGCCCTAGTGGAATCTGTGGATTATACCCCATAACACCTTAATCCAAGGGGTAGCTGTCCTCCTTTGCCCTGCCCTAGCAATGAGTCTGATACACTGTGGCAATATTTACCCCCTGCTGTCCATTTCATATTTATTACTGATTCTAAGTTTGTTTACAACTCTTTTTACATTTTGTATTGTTACTGGGCATACTGTATTCACAATGTGAGAGGGGCCTGGAATTGGCTAGTGTTGATCAGTACCCCACCCCATTAAAGAAACACGAATAAATAAACACATACAAGCTACTTCCTTTCTGTGAGTATCTTGGTAGCTCCTGTTAGTGATTTTTCCCCTGCTAGTTTATGTCACAAGCCATAGCCTTTCATTGATTTTTCCTTATTGCTGGTCACAATGAAGTTAGTTTTGAAATAATGAGAGAGTACATACTTGAAAAAACAAATCATGAACTACCCTTTGCTCATCTCAGCAAATGAGAACTGTAGCAAAATGATGAAAATTGAAACTGAATGCCCATTATGCTCTGTTCATAATGATGTACTATAGCAATAACCGATTATGTGGGTGTGGTATAATGAAGATTTACCCACAGTTGGTGTGGTTTAATCAACAGGGCAAAGCCCAAGTGATTAAACAAAGCCAACAATGGGTAAATCTTCAATATACCACACCAAAGAGTTGATTATTGCTATTATACAATGACATTATTTATGAAAAAAATTACTTACTTTTCTTAACTGATATCTTTGTATAATGGTGTTGTGGTGTTCTTCAACGTTGTTTCCCCAGTTCTGCTGCTTTGTTGATATACTGAGCACACATATTGGGCAGGGGGGGCTGTGGAGTTCAATCAAATTCGATTTTGCAGTTTACTTGACTCTTTAGTCATATTTTTTTCTTCTCCTTATGCAAGTATTCACATAAGGAAGCATGTAGTGAGTTTATATCCACTAAAAGATTTATAAGTACATTGTGCAGATATAACACAGATGTAAATAAAAATAAAAAATTGCAATTTTTTAATTTATTTTAACATTAACTCCTGATTAAGTGATCAATGAAATGATCAGATATATTGCTTAGCAGTTGTAATTTTCCTTCAAATGCTCTTTAGTCATTAAAATAAATTGTATTGCCAAATTTTGTTTGTTTGTTTAATTAATATAACTGCTTTATCATTCATTATTTGTGTTTGCCTACTTTAATCCATCCATCCATCCTCAATCCCTTTTTCTCATTTTTGCACATGGGGTCAGGGTGTCACTTCAACAGTTACAATCATCTCAAGCCAAGGTTCATACCTCCGGGTGGCTAGCCCTACTGCACTAGTTCATCTGTATCATGAACTTGCACATACACTTGCATGTATGGTCAATTTAGAATGTCCAATCCACCTACTGCATGTCTTTGGACTGGGGGAGGAAACTGGAGCACCCACAGGAAACCTACACAACTGCAGGAGGACATGCAGACACCACACAGAAGACACCCCACCTGAGAATCAAACTGGAGAACCTCTTGCTGTGAGGTGACAACTCTAACCACTGCACCACCTTGGCCACCCAAAAGTTTTCCTACTTTAATGATATGGGAAAAAAAAAGTCTGACCTCTCAATGATACTTTAACGGCTGGACTTTTATCGTTGGCATATTCTCGGTTTACAATGAGCACGCTGGTTGGGTTGACCAATCAGCGTGCTCCTTTTTGAATGTTAATGGACAGTCATTGTATAATACATGTTTTCTGATATAAACTAGTTTCAGATATTCTCTGAAAATGTATTTGATATGAAAACTACATTCCTCGTTGGATATTATGGTGTTCACTTATGCATAATCTGACACATTGTGCATCAACAAGATTGCTCTTGCTTAACATTCTGTGCTAACTCCAAGATTACAGTATTGTTTTTAATACCTTTTATAAAACATTCAACACTCTCTACTTAGTTATAGCTTGTTTTGATGTAGTGAGACACTTTACCTCATGTAGAAAAAAAAGAACATTTACTTTAGCCTGCTCTGAAGTGTGCTTATGTTTTGGCGGGTTTAGTTGTGATCATGCAATAATCATGCAAGATTGCATGAGTTCTTCTGTGACTTGTAAAACTTATTTTTCCTTGTAACATTCCTTTAAGGTGGGATTTCTCAGACAGAAGATCTTTGATTTACTAAAGCAGCATTTCAAGACTAGACGAACTTATGCTGCTCGCTTTTGTTCCTTTTTCTAGAATTTTAGTTGTGCTGTGTTTAATCTGGCCCTGAAGAAAACTAAAAGGAAGAGGGAGGAGTCTTCTGATCACAGCACTAGAACTCAAAAAGTAAACTTAATGTTGACACTTTACTGTTGGATCTATTTTTTTTTTTTTTTTGGTAAGTGAATGCGTTTCATGTTATACTATGCAATATGAACCACCTTCCTTGTTGAAAACAGTTTGTCCAATGTTAATGAAAAGTCTGTAAGTGAATATAACATCTTTGCCCCTGGGTTTTAATAACACTAGTTTGGAATTTGTTTTATTAAGACATATGTTGTTGTTGATTGTGTTTGCAGTTCTTACCCTCCCTAAAGTGGCCCCAACCTAGTGTCTTCACTGAGTATTATGGAAAGTTGTCCCTTTCCTAGGAAGCAAACAGTTCTATAATAAACAGTGCTTGGATCTGTGTTAATGGAAAATAGTTCAAAGGATACCCTTCACCCACTCTTGCACTCCTATCTGCTTTCCATGTAGATCAGCTCTGTTGTCATCCTAGAAAAAATAACTGTAGACTGAGGACCTTCTGTGTATAAAACTATCTAATTAGATACATTCTACTGATTTATTTTTGTATACAGGTAAATGAAAGTAGGTAGATATGCCAGCTGTAACTACGGTCAAAAACAGATGGGTATGTGGTGCATATGGTAAACAACTTTGTATGCCCCCCCCCCAAGAAAAAACATTGAACAGTAAGATTTATTCAACCAAGAGAAGTTTATTCATAGATTCTGTACAACATTGTGTGTGATTTTAAATTGCACAGCCTAGCTCCTGCTTTAAAAGCACAAGTTGTTTCCATCATTACAATTGGAGATTGCTTTCTACCTTCACCAGTTTTAACTGAAGAAATGACTCTTCGCAGTTATTTACATTTCTCTCCCACAAGTTTATTGTGAACATAGTTTAGATTCTTGCAGAGCCTTTGCAAATGTTTCTGTCTGTAGAATATCCACATTTTCTGCCACACTGACCCACACCGACCCACAGCACAAATTAAACATTTCTATTACATATTTCTCTTATTTTCTTATCTATGGGATATACATTAAAAGTATTAAACCAGAAACATTTCTGAAATAGTTATATCTGTTTAGTTTGTGGCTTGAAGCCCATCGGTATTTGAAGAAGACAGGAATACCACTGAATTCCTTGACATGTGATCTCTTTCTGCTGCTTATTTCTTATTCTAAACATTTCCAGTATCTTGCAGCCACTGTATATGGTATTTTCTAGACCATGTGCCTTGCCTATACACCGCAAGCATCTCATGTCCTTGTATGCTGCCTATGAACCCAGCACCTTACAGGTCCTGCATGCTGCTTTTGTTCCCCAGCATGCTTTACATGCACCCCTCTGTTTGCCTCATGCTGTCAGAATAGTGAGAAAATCACTTTTGTTATTTCTGTTGTTTAACATCTTTTTACAAAGTTTGTACAGGAAAACTTGCTGTTTTTCAGTTTTTCCCCTATGGGGCAATGATTATTTGAGATAATTAAGTAGATTTGCAGCATTGTAAATTATGGTTTTTCATTTAAATCACAATTTAAGCCTCATTTTGTTTGCTAAACATTTCTGACTGGAATTTTTCTTTAGGTTCATAGATGTTTACTAGGCTACTGACCATAAGAGCCTTTTTAAGCCTAGCCATGCATCTCAAATCTCTATATTCAATTCCTTGTCTAAGACTATTTTAGACTGTTTCTATGTATCTAGGCTTGAAATTAACCTTTATTTATTAAATTTGGGGGCCTTTGTGACATGCATTTTGTGCTCCATGTGGGGCTACTGAAGCTGCTGTCTTTTTCTCAGTGCAGTATTCAGTATAGTGTGTCTGTAGACATAGACTTTAGATTGTTAATTAGAGGAATAATGGTGGAATTTTTCCATTTTGTACTGGGCTAACTGTACAGCCAGTTTTTGATATCTGGGTGTTTTTCTTTTGCCCCTTGACTTGATGGAGTCAAAGAAGGTGCCCCCGCCCCCCAACATCTACTCCTTTTATACCTAAGAAAATATAAAAATAAATCTAAAAATATACCTCAGCCTATGGCTTGTGACTCCACAGTAACCTCAGCCTTGGGCAGGCTGTCAGACCAATAACCTTCTGTTACCTCCAGGTCTCCTGGTATACTGTTAGTACCACAACTGTGCATGCCATGAAGGTCAGACACATCCTCTGGGGATGTACCATTGTCTGCTTCAGGTGTTGGAGAACCAAACCTTTTAGGTACAGGGGAAGTCAGGGGTTCAGAATCCATTGCCAGTGTTGATACATTGCCCCCCCCAGGGATTCTCCCACTACAGTAATGCATGCAAAGAAAAGACAGATGATGGCAGCAGTCTCTGACTGTTTTCTCACCTGATATGGTGGCTATGGCTTGATCCATTGTACAGGCAGTTGATTACATGGTGCATATCCAGGTTATGTGTAGCTCGGGTACTTTTGCCACCAGTCAGTCATTTAAAGATCCCGATTTTGAAGGATTCAGACTTGTCAGAGTCAGATCAGTTGATTTTCTCTAATGACAAACAGGTTCAGGAACCCAGAGTGTTTCTTTTACCAAAATGCTGGCTAGATTTAGGGATATATTCAGCCGGGAGCAATCATCGCTGCCTCCATGATCGAAAAGCTTCATAGTTTGGATGATAAGACTCTGGATATGGAGACTATCCTGCATTGATTCTAGCATTGGGGGATGTTTTTTAAGAAAAGATTTAATTCTTCTCTGCTCATTGAGGCATTGCCAAAAAAAATGTTTCCAAAATACAGGGTATGCTTTGCCATGCCTGGCCTCGAGTCCCCTTGTCTGCAGACCCTGTTTCTGTGTTCCCAGTGACTTCTTCTAATAAAAGGAATTTATTTTCCTCAGATCTTTTTCCTCCAGACAAATTAGGCAAATGGCTAAAATCTCAGGGAAAGAAACTGCCTCAGTCCAGCATGGTAGCTTTTAAAGTGTTTAACTACTAATGTTCTCTTTGGAAGATTGTGTTAAGATGTATGTATAACATAGATGACTTTGCTGCATTGTTACCTGCTGAACAAAAGTTCTGTGTCAAAGATATAATTTGGAATGTTTCCCAGGTGTCAAAATATGTTTTAAAGAGTGTTTTGGAGGGGGCTGATACAATTGCTATAAAAGTATCATCAGTGCTGATAGGGTGGTATGCTTGCATGCATAGCCTGGTGCTTATCTGTAGTGCAAAGCACAAAACTAGTGTTAATTGGATGCCCCCTGAACCAAGGGTATGGCATTTGAAGCTTTCCCAAATTAATGTTTTATTTCTTTAAAGTTACCTAGCACAATTTTATTGCTTTATTACTGTATACCATTTTGATATTTGCATTGATTTTGGACTACTGGCACCCGGTAAAGCATATTATTTTAAGAAATAGTGTTGTTAAAGAGCACCTATTGAAAATGACATCCCTGCCAGCAGTGGTAACTCCTACGGCTAATGTTACGCTATTCCAAATACATGACATGATATTAAACACATTTTCTGCTCTCTCTTGGCCTTGTGTGTTGGGTAATCTTTTTGAAAATGCATAGCTAGGGTGGTGAGATTCCTATATGAGAGGTGATTAACTGCTACTGTGTCATTGTGTTATTGTCCAGTAATTCTTCTTACCTCTATGCCCTCTGCTGCTTAAGTGCATCAGGTTATGTGGTGGGCTACTGACCACTCTTCTGGCAAACAAAGAAACAAACAGTAGTCATATCGCCTGGTAAAATAAAACCAAATAATAAAGAAAATAAGACGTGATAACATTTTTATCAGGGAAGAACCTTATCATTTCTTTTAGTTATGATTTACTAAATAATTTTATTTTAACAGGGAATGATAACATCTGGTCTGTATTTTCTGCATTGATCAGTATTACAGAGCAATAAAGGAACATTTTCTTTTCATTTCTCTGTTAATATTATGCTTTGCTTCCAATGTTTTCAGAACTATTTGTACTTTCTGATGGCATCTACTCAAAATATAAAAAATAATAAATGGAAAAAATGGTATTTGAGCCCCGCATTTCAGCTGGATTCTGCTTGTTTGCACATCGCGCACCATCTCGCACTGCAGTGCAATTGTGTGCCATTGCCGGACAGATAATTTTGACAAATTTTCCCTTAGATACAGCTGTAGTACATTAGTGTGGTCCTCATCTTTAGTAGATCTCTGATCTAAGAAGTATTGCTAGTGAGCTGTGACCTTATTAAACCACCAGCTAAAAACCCCGTCAGAAATACCCATCTACAGAGCATCTCCTAGATCAGTCCTGATAGTACCGTTTGTGATAGCAGTTCTCCAAACCTAGCATTATGGACAGTTGGACTAGCCTTGTTTCTCCTGTTAACCTTGTTGACTTGGGTTTCCTGAGGCAGTGTAACAACTGCCTCATGTACACTGACAACCCTCTACTAATAACTCACTCTAGCACAGAGTGCGAGAGATGTATCTACACCAAGAATCTTTAATCCCTGCTCTCTTGCACTCACAGCAGTAACACTGAAGAGGTTGTCAACTCACCCACCACTACTCATGCACATAGTATGCATCAAACACATGAATCAACATACATGGAGATTCACTCAAAAAACTTGCCGAAACACCAGAGACCTCCTAAACAAAAGACTGCTACAATTAACACAGTTCCCACAGCACCCAAGACACATACCGGCATCAGTATTTCACCTACTAAGCCCTAGACAGATCAGTAGGCTCTGGTATTTCTTTTCTTTTTTAAAAGTCACGTCCAGAGTTATGTCAAAAAAAAATTAAGAGCTGATGGGATACTTACTAGGCATTATGCTAATCCTAGTCATTTAATTATATTGGGCAAAACCTACATGTTTGTAATTTATTTATAGGTTGATAGGTTCATAGGTAGGTACTAGGCTATTGGCCCGAGGGCCTATATAATCCTAGCCAAAAAGGTACCCTGGCTTTCGCCACCCAAGAAAATTATTTTCCTGTGCCCCTGTCGAGCAGAGCCACAGAAGTGATCCCCGTGGTGAATTTCCTATTTCCCTTCCAATCATCAAGATTTTTCTTGAAGAGTGCTAATGAGTAGCTCTGTTTGACATAGGTAGGTAGTCTGTTCCAGAGTATGGGAAGTCTCTGGGACAGGAATATATCCCTCCAGCATGTTCTGTTTATTGTGGTGACAAGGTTTAGGTCTCTAGAGTGTGTAGCTTGGAGGGACTGGGATTTCTTTAAGTGGAGCATGTCCAACAGCTCCGGGTTTGACTTAGCTTTGTATGTTTGGCAGAGATCGCCTTTGAGTAGGCGATATGTGATGGAGTAAAGCTGGAGTTTTTTGAGACGGTCTGTGTAGGGCATCTGTTTGAGGCCAGTAATCCTCTTTGTGAGGTATTTCTGTAGCCTTTCCAGTTGTTGTAGATGTCTTGTGAGGTACATACCAAAATGACCTCTTTTTTTCTGGAAGAGAAACCTTTTGTGATGAGGTGAGCCACGTAGAAGGATTTCCTGACCACTGTGGCGATGTGATTATCAAAGGAGAGATTACTGTCCACCTGTGACCTAAGGTCTCTTATCACACTTTCGGCGTTAAGTAGACTACCACTTATGTGGTAGTTCGTGGGTACAGAGTTTTTACCAAAGGGGATGACAATACAGTT
Organism: Protopterus annectens; assembly: GCF_019279795.1. NCBI lineage: Eukaryota > Metazoa > Chordata > Ceratodontiformes > Protopteridae > Protopterus > Protopterus annectens. The sequence continues at coordinate 1,278,165,166 of NC_056746.1, read as the reverse complement.
TTTGGCATTGAGCTTCAGGCCATGGCTTTGACACCAGGCATCTGTCTCAGTGAGGCCCTTTTGTAGTATGTCCACATTGTTAGGAGTTTCGATTATGGCTCCTAGTTTGCAGTCATCTGGAAACTTTGTTAGCCAAAGACCTTCTGTTTTAGCCTGTACTTCAGAGAAGTAGATACCAAACAGGAGAGGACCCAGGACTGAATCCTGTGGTACTCCACTTGTCACTGGTCTGAAGTCGGATTTGGAGTCTGCTACTTTTACAGTGTGGGTTCTGTCCATGAGCCAGTTGGCAACCCATCTTGTGACATAGGGATTTATATCTAGTTTAGTGAGCTTATCTATAATTCCAGAGTGGGGGATGGTGTTGAATGCCTTGGTGAGATCTAGATAAGCTGTATGAACCACCTTACCCTCATCTATGGCTTTGGTGACTGCTTCAAAGAAGTCAATCAGGTTTAGGAGACATGATCTGCCTTTTACAAACCCGAACTGGGTAGGGACCAGAGTGTATTTTAACAGTTTCCTTTGTACCTTATCATTTTCAGTGGTAATGTGATAGTGTGGATAATTTGTAGCTGGTGAGTTCATCTAAAACAGATGTATGTTTAATATTAAACTTTTTATTTAAGGTTTAAAAAACAAAAACCCAGAATAAACATGCTTTAGTGATATTACCATCTAAGGAGATGAAGTAACTGCCATATGTTAATTTTACAGTACATAAGATTCTCATTTTATTACCCACTGTCTTCTTTCCTTTAAATGAAGGAGGGCTAGTAAGCCACAACTCGTTATTAACAGGCAAGTCAACAGCTTTCCATCCATAATGAACTATACTTTTAGGTAAAGTCAGGATTAATGGAATGAAAAGTGCTTCACTGAATATGGATATTCAGAGTAAAGTTATCTTTTTGTGCAGGAATAACTTTGAAGCTGTTCAGCATTCCCAAAAGTTGGGTAATTATGTAGTACATAATTTCCAACTGAAATACAAATCTTGATCATGAGTTATGCCATTTTTATTGGTTAAGTGCAAATACCTTGCCTCTGATCTCCTGCTCATGTAAAGCAGAAGGATAAAGTCCTGACTGTGACCCATCTGACCAGTGTTCAATTAGTTGTATGGGGCTGCACTGAGTGGGCCAGGTGGACAGGAGTGAGTGTCCGCTATTAGCTTGCATATTTAGGGGGAGGGGGCAGTTTTCATCTACCACTTGAGCAGCACTTAGTGGGAGCACTGGGTGCTACACCCTTAGAGTGCAGATACAGGGAGTGTGCCCGTGCAGCAAGTCTCAAAGATGACATCTAGATGGAGGCATACACACATTTCCTGAGGGTGAACAGCAATCATGGAGCTTAGTAGAGATGTCAGTAATGTTAGTAGTTCCAGCAGGGTACATGACACCTGCCTGACTTGCTAAATAATTTGTGCCCTACTTCCTGACCCTACCCTCTTCCAAGAGACTAAACTTTTTGTGTTTGATCTAGGGAATGAATGGGATTTGGCTCTCATCCTTGTGAAGGGGTTGGGCCCAACGGTTACCTTGAACAAGGAAGCTGGTGAGCGCTAGTGGCAAAGAATAGGTTGTAAGAGCCTTGCTCTGCTTTGTGGTCTGGTGTGATATGGGATAGGAGGGAGCTTGGTCAGCTTGTCCCATAAGCCCAATCAGTGTCTCTTAGGATGAATGAATGGACAGAATGCACTGATAAACTGAGCGATTTTATGTTCAGTGTAGGAGACATGTATTTGCTCATATATTCTTAACCTACTTAATGATGTATTGCTCTAGTAAGCATTATTTCTAGCAGTGTCACCTGTGTTAGGTATTGGTGTCATACCATTTCTCCTAGCACTGTTTTAAATATGTAGGTGCTAGTGTGTGTGCAGAAATAATGCACCATGTTGGGAGTATACCTTTGTGAATTATTTCAGTAAAAAGCAAATATCTTTCAACTTCTCTCCTGTACATACCAAATGGTGTTTGTTTTTCTTTCACTGAGTAAACAACCATATCTGATTTAGGTAAGTGTCATTTTAAGTAGTGAACTGTTGCTAGTAAGTAGTCCACTTCTTCTCTGGGACCTTTAGTGTGGTGGGAGGAAGTGATGCACACATAGGCATGAGTGCACACATCTACAGGAAGTGATGTACATATGGGCCTGAATGCTCATGTGTACAGGAAGTAATGTGCATAGAGGCATGTACAGGAAAATATGTACATACAGGCATTAATGCTGACATATACAGGATGCGATGTACATATAGGTGTGAATGCTCACATGTACAGGAAGTGACATACATATGGGCATGAATGCTCACATGCACAGGAAGTGATGTACATATAGGCATGAATGTTCACATGTACAGGAAGTAATGTGTGTAGAGGTATGAATACACACATGCACAGGAAGTAATGTACATGTAGGCATGAGTTTGCACATGCAGAATTTGAAATATGTGAATTCAGCTGACTGAGACATACCTTTCTATAATAAGTCTGGCAGGACTAAAGTCCTGACATGTTAATTAACTGCTTCCTGTGCTGAGAGTACAGGGTTTGAATACTTCCACACTGAGCAAGTCACTTGACAAGGCAGTCCTTTGTGGCAATTGGGAAAGGATTCTTAATGGTCTCCCACGTAAAGGAAGTGACATACATATAGGCATAGAAAAATTCTATGAACCTACCAGTAAATAACTTACAGCTCTCTTTTCTGAGTCGGCATGTCTTTATTTATTGTTATGGTTTGAAAGAATCTTAAGGTCAAACATAACAGTATATGCTTACGGTTGTGTTCCATTCCATTAAATAGCTCTAGAATATGGGTCTGGGGGATGTATTTGTTTCTGAATACCTCCTTATTTTGCTGCAGCTTTTATGCAGAGAAATATAATTAGGAAGTTGGCTGCAAATGCATAAAGGCTTCTTTTGTCTGTTTTGCTGTCTTCTTATAAAATCTAACACTATTCAAACCCCCAGTTTTGAGAATGAACATGGTCCGTAACTATTGCTCCTACTTAAAAATTCAGATTGCATCAACAAATGCCAGAAGGTATAGCCTGTCTGTTCAAGTCTACCTAATAAAAGACCATTATCAAGAAAGCCATTCATTCTGTTGGGAGATGGTTAGTATATTAGCCTTCTACTCATTCTGTAAAATGGAGCTTTTCCCCCTGGGCCTCCACTGAAAATGGGACTTGTGCCCAGTCAGACCTTTACTGTAAACAAAAGCAATACATAAATAAATGTAATCACTCAAAGTATATTGATTTATAATGTCTTCAAACTTGCAATAGCCTAGAGAAAGTGTGGGGCAGATCTTTTACTCCTGCTTTAGTGATAACAGTTTATCTGAGATACAGAGACCAGGCAATGAGAATAACAAAGGAAGGTGGTGTGTGTGTGTGTGTGTGTGTGTGTGTGTGTGTGTGTGTGTGTGTGTGTGTGTGTGTGTGTGTGTGTGCGTGTGTGTGCGTGTGTGTGCGTGTGTGTGTGTGTGTGTGTGTGTGTGTGTGTGTGTGTGTGTGTGTGTGTGTGTGTGTGTGTGTGTGTATGTGTGTGGGGGGGGTGCAAAGGGGTCACTCTTCTCCAAAAATTACTTTTTTTTTTTTTTTTTGTTTAATATCATGGCTTGCATGATTACTATAGCCATAAGTATATGAACTCTTGTCTTGAGACTGTCAATTTAAAGTATCTTTTACCAGGCAACTGTGTCTTCAAGTGTGCATTCTCAAAGAATTATAGTAGATGAATCTGCTTTCAAAGTGTGCATTCTTAGTGAATGTCAGTGGACACATCATCTGTCATTCTAGTCCAGTGACTCTCTTTCAGTAGTATGATGCTAGACTGAACACATTGTCAGACTTTTCCTGACAAGGAGAAGGCTTGTGAAGTCATGATCTTGGCATGCTGAGCGACAGGATAGGTGTGTGGAAATTCAGACATTTTCTTATGTTTTACAGTCCAGCTGTCTCAAACCTGGTGACTATACACCAAAATACTGAGAGTTGCCAATGCTTCTAGAATCATCATCCCTCTGCAGGTCTCCTCCTTGTGTCAGACTACTGTTGCCATCCCTTGCAGTAGTTGACTTTTCCACAAATATCAGTGGGTAGCGGGTCCCTTCCTTCCACTGACCCTACTTTAGGTTTTAGTGCTAAACATTTTATGGCACACTACTAAGACTAGTGGTGGTCCTCAGGAGGATGAGTTATAAAACATAAGCCTGCTGACTCTGAGGGCACCTCTACTAGTCCCTAAGCCTTGAAAACAGCACTAAAACACAACTGCTCCTAGTAAGGGTAGACGCCCAGATTGTGACGTGATGTGAGTAAACAGGATGAGATGCATTTATATCCCTGTAAAGGGAGGTGAAGTGATTCTGGCTATGGGTCATTGACCATGACATCTTTCTGAAAGCCCGTCACATCCCAGTGAAAATAATCAGTATAACAAACTGAGTTTTCACTTCAGTCCTCTTCTGAAGTTGTGACTCTGAATGTTATGCACAAAGAGGGTCTTTAAAATTTGTAGTACTCCAAATGTTGATCTATTTCCTGCAAGACGGTGTGCAGTACTTCCTAAGTTTTGATCACCGCTACAGAATGCGGGAGTCAGTAGTAGAAGCATTCTCCTTCTGTTGTAGAGGATAAGGTTCCAATAGGCCTTTCTACCTTTCCCTTGCTTTTTCACCTGTTTGCCAGATTCTGTGAGAATAAGCATACTCATGTCAGTGTACAAGAGCAATGGGGGTATCCCCAACTGTGGGCAGTGCAGAGGTATGAAACTCCATGAGCAATGGGGGTATCCCCAACTGTGGGCAGTGCAGAGGTATGAAACTCCATGAGCAATGGGGGTATCCCCAACTGTGGGCAGTGCAGAGGTATGAAACTCCATGAGCAATGGGGGTATCCCCAACTGTGGGCAGTGCAGAGGTATGAAACTCCATGAGCAATGGGGGTATCCACAACTGCGGGCAGTGCAGAGGTATGAAACTCCTGTCATATTGCATGAAAGTTCTGGAGAAGATGCTTGATTAACGGCTACACAGAGTAGTAGAAAGTAAGATAGGAGGTGAGCAGTTTGGATTCAGATCAAAATGCAGCACAACTGACCTGATGTTTGCAGTGAGAAAAATCTAGAGATGAGGAAAGAGTCCAACTGGGCATTCCTAGACTTAGAGAAGCATATGATGAAATCCTAAGAAAGCTGATTTGCGCAATACTGTGGTGATTCAAAGTCCCAGAAACACTGGTAGAATTAGTGCAGGCTACGTACAAGCACCCAATGACTCAAGTACAAAATAGTGTTTGGTCTCATAGAGGGGCTCCCATTGGGAGTGAGTGTGCACCAGGGTTCAGCTCTGAGCCTACTGCTATTCATACTGGTGATGTACTACATTAGAAAGCAGGTTAGAGAGGATAGATCAACAAAGTTGCTGTATGCAGATGATGTGGCGTTACAGGCAGACTCCGAGCAAGAACTTCAGCAAAGGATAGGGGAGTGAAATACAAAACTGAAGCTACATGGGATGAAACAGATTACAGATAAGCTGAGAACTGAGATAGAACGGAAGACAGAGGAACAGGTTAATATCTTCAAGTATCTGGGAGGGATGGTTGAGGAGAAGGGAAGTCTGAATGAAAAGGTGAAAGCTAGAATCAGAGGGGTTGCAACCAACTGGGATAGAGTGTAAGGTGTAGTATATGACAGAAGAATGCCAAAGAAGCTAAAAAGTAAGGTGTACAAGACAGTGGTGTGACCAATACTACTGTTAGTACAGAATCCTGGGCAGTAAAGGCAGAGCAGATGAGAAAGCTAGAGGTGATGGAAATGAAGTGCCTGAGAAGGGTGGTAGGATGCACACTGTGGGACAGATAAAGAAATGAGGACATCAGAGCAGAAGTCAAAGTAGCTCCAATTGCAGAAAAGATCAAAGAGAACAGATTATGGTGGTTCTGGCACATGTGCAGCTAACCAGAAGACAATCTGGTAAGAAGATTTGGGACAGACAGGAAGAAGGTAAGAGGAAATGAGGGTGTCCAGCAAAGATGTGGATGGATTGTGTAAGAGAAGATCTGTGACAGTCAGGCATGAGTGTTGAAGAAGGCTGGAGTGTGGCACTGAATCGAGAGAGATGGCGACAGTTAACATGATTCCCCGACCCCACGTAGAAAATGAGAAAAAGGGGGTTGATGATGATGATGATGTCAGATTCTGTGAAGGAAAAAGAAAAACATTTAATTTCTTTTTCCCCAGTGACTGGGAAGAGGAGCAATAAGTGCTTAAATGTGAGAAACTCAGTGGCCCAGTCCAATGAATTTTCTTTTTGGTGGGGGGAAAATCAAGCTTAGTTTCTTCTTTAAAACCCTACAATTCAAGGAGACATCCCAGCCAAAGAGTAGGAGGCTTTTGGAAGTGTCCAGTAGGTCTTTCATTAGGCAGAACTATTCTGCAAGTAGAAAGGTTATTTTTTTGGGCAGTGATGTACATATTTCCATCCTAACCTGGATCTTCCTGACCTATCTTTAACATCTCTCTGTTGTGGGCTTTTGTTATTCCATGACCGCGATGCACATTTTTACCATTCCATCCCATCATAACCTTGCAGACACTGAACTGTGCCCCTTCTGAGGCTTGTCAGTTGGTATCTAAAATGTTTTAATTTCCTTGCGCTTTTGACAAAATGTTTTTTCTTCCTCATTGTATTAGGCAGATATTGAAGCTTCTGCCTTTTACTTTTATAGAACCCTGCTGGTATTTCACACAGACTGGGACTATCCCACATTTCCTTCCAAAATCAATCAGAGTTGTCCTAAATCTTTCACTTCATCTCTCTGCTGGTGGAATCAGGGTTGAGACTGCGGCCTGTACTTTGGATGTGAATCTTCAGCTCAAGTTATACCTGAGCAGGGGGCATAACATAAAAAATAATCTGTTTGCTGTAGGTAAAGCAGTCCTGGCAGTGGCTAAACCAAAGTTATACAAATGGCATGGCAACTTCAATCTTTTATGTTACCTGGCAGCTAGTCAATCTCTAGCCAATATGGTGAAAGGTCAGTCTTCCAGATGTATTGTTGTCTCTGCTGCCTATAGAGCATACCCCTGCAGACATTAAAGCTACCATTGCTTAGTCTTTGCTACATAACATCACCCAAAATTATGCCTCAGATTCCAGGATTTTATGCTCTTTTTAGTATTTATGTGCTTCAGGATTTGGTATTATGAACTGGTTTGTCTGTCCCCTGTCTCATAAGAAAGTGTATATTTACTGCTTGGGATTTTTCCCAGCTGCTACCTACTATAGCAGGCTACTTAAAATATGATCTAATATATATGTAAGTATGTATTACTTGTCATCTCAGTTAGTTTTTGAAAAGCGTACTACAGTGGGTACTTATTACCCTACTACCATTTCTTTATGGTTGTGTGGATGCTGTCTAAGTGTAACACACTTATTATTTTATATTCTTGTTAAATTATTTTATAATTTTTAGGTTCAGCACACTTATGTTCTATGAGGCAGAACTGGTGAGTCTAAAACTGGTTGTATCTTCTTAGCCCAATAATATATGATAAGAGATGCATGCAGCACCTCTGAGCATAACATTTAGAGCACAAAAGAGCTGTTCTGAGGATAGGGCTCTTAGGAAGGAGATGTCAGTTCTTAACCACTACAAAACGTCATTTCAAAGATTATCTGATGTAGTGAATATTACCCATGACCATAGAGAGGGGCACTTTTCTCACTTAAATACTAACAAGGTTTAATCCTTTTTAATCTGTGATGTTGTACGTGATTAGATAAATAGTGAGCAGTGCGGTTATGAACTTTGCCTGTAGTAAATTTTGCTTCCGGACTACCTTCTGTCCAAATATTAAACAGGAGACAGATGTCTGTGTTGTATGAACAGAACCCTTGAGGTTTCTAAATCATATGGTCTAAGTATGACACATAGCAGAGCATTATATACTCTTGAGTAATTTTGGCAATCCTTGCAGGAGAATTCTGATTTTTAGTCTGTATTGCACACATTCAGAGAACATAACTGAAGGAATGTTTCTGTACAGAACGTTCCTGAATGGAACATATCCTCAAAAATAGATAAATCCCAAAGTGATTCTTCCCACAGTACACAACCATATGTTTCCATGACAGAATGATGCTCCTCCGATAAAATATGAGCGATACATTGTTTGTTTGTAGACAGCATGTTCTGCAAATGGCGCAACCACCCTTCCCAGCATAACAACATTACCAAATGGATGGATTTTCTGTAAACAGATTCAAACTAACCCTAAAACCATTGATTACAGACAATTAATGGCACTTTGTTGTCTTTTTCCCAAATACTCTGGGCCTGGCTCACACTACACACACTCGCACACACATATCAGTATATTAATCAACTTTTCACTTAGAAATCATTTCTTATATGATATTTTATGGTATGGGAAGAAACATAGTACCTAACACTTTTTTGGGGGTTTACTACAATTTTTGCTATGTTTCATGAATGTATTAATCATTTATTTATTTTTTACATGTTATGTCTCATGGCCAACATAAAACTAAAGTTGTACTACTATATACACTTTAGCCCCTCTGGAAATTTTGCAGTACATAGAAAGAGTTTTTAACACTTGTATTTTCCAAAAAAACATTTTATTGGACACCTTTTATGTATGAAATGTAAGTGCTTCCTATAAAGTGATTCAAACAGCACTGCACTAACAGCTAAGTGTTCTTTCTGACAGAAAAGTTTTCCTGATTGTTAAAAATGCTTTGTCTTGTCTATGGCCACTCAAGATTATTTGAGACACCTATCCTCTATAAAAAGAAGTAAGAATACCTCTCGAATATCCTGCCATAAAGAAACATTAAATTTAGCCAATTACCTTCTTGTGTACAGGACTGATAAAAGCTTTATTAGTCCATTCCAATAAAAGTCCACCCTTCTGTAGTACAATTTAGCCATTTAGCCACATCCCCAGGTTTCTCTTAAAGTAACAAGTATTCTCTTGTGTATATATATATATATATATATATATATATATATATATATATATATATAATATTCATATGTAATCACTTCACTGTTATCCCCCTTACACACAGAAGGACAAACGCACATGAGCACACATGTATATACACACACACACACACACACACACACACACACACACACACACACACACACACACACACACACACACATACACACACACACACACACACACACACACACACACACACACAAACCAGCTCTGCTGGCAAAGAGCGATACAGTCTAGCTGCGATCCAGGTGACCTGAGTCTGATTAGTGACTAAAGCATGTATGGCTTTTATAGGCAAGGAAGGAATTACCAAACTCTACCTTTGTTTGGGAATGGGGGCAGGGACACACTGGTGTGGACAGGTTGCTCTCATTATTCTGGTGGAGGACAGGGCAAATAAGGATAGCCAGGAAGATCTGTGATGCACCACTATTTAG
>NC_056746.1:1278125670-1278150670 GCF_019279795.1 Protopterus annectens | reverse complement strand
TTTTTCTTAAGAAGCATAGATCACATCAGTGACTTAATTGTTTTATTGATTAGGTTTTTTTTGGTTGTTTTATCATTAACATATTTAAACTTATGTGTAATGTTTGTCTGTTATATGCATCTGAAGAAGCACTTTGTGTGAAAGCACTTATCCTGCCATATTTTTAATAAACTATGTATGCTTTTAGCTGGGGTGGTCGCTTGGAGTTTTTGGTTTTCACATTTGCATTTCGTTCTCCTGGGTGACCTTTGGCTGCTGGTGTTTGCATTTTTTATTCTATTTGTCTGTTTCTCTCACATGGTCAATGGATTTGGTAAACCAACATGTATGTAGTCCACTATCCTGTGCTAACATGATTAACCTTTCATCCTTTGGTTTCAGCTCACCTCTCCTTAACCACTCTCGTCTCAAACCCTGATCAACATGAGGTTGTTCCAGGAGATCTCTATACTTGCTACTATATTTATGGCTTTTCCATGTTTCTTTTTATCTCATCTGATGCTTCTCCTTATATTCTTTTTTTTGTTTGTTTTTTGGTAGATACAGTTGCTGTCTGATTTTTTTGTCTACTCCTGGTTTAATTTCTATTCCCACTTGCCACCTGAATGCTTCTGCTAAACTAAGCAGAGAGTTCATCTTAGACTTGATCTCCTCAAGTTTTTAAACTTTCACTATGTTTGGATCTGACAAAGTTTGCAGACATGTAAGCAGTCACATGGCTGCAAATCTGTACATATAATCAGTTTCAAGAAGGCCCATACCTCCTTCACAGCATAGAATATATAATGTTGGTATATAAACTAATTTTTATATATTATTTGATTAGTGCAAATCATTTTTCTTGTTTTCCTGTTCAACAGATCCAGTACCTTTTGGGGCCAGTTAATCACACCAAAACTGTAAGTTAAAACTGGAAGGTCAAATTAGTTTGTATCTTGCCCTTTATTTCCACATGTCAATGTTGTTTTCAATAATAGTTTTAGTCTTCTGAAGTATTCCTTACTCAGTTTTATTCACTTTTGTTCATGTTTTATTGACGATCCTTCATCAATGACTCCTTTCTGCTGGAGTTCCATTATATCACATTCTTGTCCCAGACTGATATTTTCTTGGTGCTGCAACTTTCCTGCTTTAAATGTTGCTTTTGCACATTTATTAAGCCCAAATGTCTCTCTTCTATCATCTGAGAAAGTTTTTACCACTTGCTTTTGTGCTGTCAGCTCCCCATCTGATAAAGTATACATTTATAAGTCATCCACAAAAAAAAGCAGATGATAAATCTTTAAGCAAGGTTGTTTTATGGGAGCAAAATTGTAGCCAAGACCTAATACGTTATATAAACAGCTTAATGGGTTATGATCAAACAAAACAACAGCTATGACAAAGGGGTCTATATTACTTCAGCGAAAATTCAGTTCAGCGAATGGCATTTTCGGTTCACTTACATCGAACATGCCATTCGTCAAACTGTTCATACTAAGATCACAGTACAGTGAGGATTGGGAAATTTGCCCTTTCCTCACTGTAGTGTGATCTTGGAGTTGGTATATGCAATTAGTTGGGGGGGGGGCAGATTTAGATGAACAGCATTTCTCAGTTCTTAAGGGTTAGAAGGATTTGCTCCAACTCTTTGACGTATGACCAATATAAAAGGGATATGATCCATCGGTTCCAAGATACGGGTTATAAATCAGGGGATATTAGCAGGGCTTGCCAATTTGCTTCAAGTCAGGATAGGGCCAGATTATTAGAATACAAAACCCAATCACCAGATACTCAGTCTAGAATGAGATTTGTTACCACTTTTGGCAGGAACACCAAATCATTTCTGCACATCATTAATAGACATTGGAATATCTTGATGGCAGAGGACAGACTGTCGGAGTATTTGGGGAACAGATATTCTTTTTCCTTCCATAGGGGCCACACATTGGGATCTCTATTTAGCCATTACAAAAGGTTTGACCACAGGGGTACATTTCCAATCCAACGGACACTAACGGGGGACACATTGGTGGGATGTGTCCCTTTTGGACACTGTTCCCATTGTTACAGGGTAAACAAAACCAAGGAATTTTCCAGCAAAAATACATCCACAGTTTTCAATATCACTTTTTTGGCAAATTGTAGCACAAGGTGGGTAATATATTTGGCCACTTATTCATGCTCCGTGTTTTACATTGGCCAAACTTCGAGTTGTATGTAAATGTAAAGTACACATTTTTAAGTCATCCACAAATAAAGTAGATGATAAATCTTTAAGCAAGGTTGTTTTCTGGGAGCAAAATTGTAGCCAAGACATAATATGTTATATAAACAGCTTAATGGGTTATGATCAAATAAAACAACAGCTATGACAAAGGGGTCTATATTACTTCAGTGAAAATTCAGTTCAGCGAATGGCATTTTCGGTTCACTTACATCGAACATGCCATTCATTAAACTTTCATACTAAGATCACAGTACAGTGAGGATTGACAAATTTGCCCTTTCCTCACTGTAGTGTGATCTTGGAGTTGGTATATATAATTAGTGGGGGGTGTGAGGGGCAGAGCCCCCCACAAGAGCAGATTTAGATGAATGGCATTTCCGATGAAATGCCGTTCGCTGAACTGTCACTTCGCTGAAGTGATACAGACCCATGACAAAGTATTACCCTGTTATGTCCCCCTTTTAATTTTTATCCCTGGGATAATAATTTGTCCTTTATCATGTCTTAGCTGCAGCATGGTTTGCCACGGTTTCATGGTTACTGTAATGTAATTGATCAATGTAGGGTGTATCTTATACATCTGTAAGCACTCATTTATTCATGAATGTGGGATGCTGTCAAATGCTGTTTTGTATTGTAACGTCCTATGATCTTATGAGATTCCTCCCCTTTTACAATTCTGTATTATGGCTTTATTTAGCAACAAACGATCCTTTGTTCCATAAGACTTTGTTTTGTTCCCCTTTTGTTCTATTGCATCAACTGAATTTTCTTCTAAATGACTATAACTCTGTCTGCATCAATTCCAGTACATATTTCATACATATAAAGGCTCTGTGGTTGAACTCAAGATAGAAAAGTCTCCTGTTCCTGCCTCCTGTCAAGTCAAGGAAGCCAGCTAGGCTAGAGCTAAAATAGCCTAGACATTAGATGTGCACATTATTTCATAACTAGTGTTTTTTTTATTTTAGTAATGTATATTTAGGTAATATAGTTTGACATCCACTTTGAGCATTATGCAGGCTTGCCATGACCAGATGACATCTCTTGCACGTGATCCCTTAGGTCTTGTTGTAACATTTCTTGATGTGCTGTTCCTTCCTATTGTGTGCTTGTCATCTTACACAACAGTTGACCCTTGACCCTTGCTAGAGGAAGAAGTAGGAGAATATGTTTGGATCATAAACTCTGTATCACCAGACTCGGTATAATAAAGACTCATTAACATTCATCAGAATCAGAACTGGGCATTCACATAGTACGTCTTAAGGTGAAAACCTACAAGCACTAGAAACAGAAGAAGACATGCCAACACACATGCACTTTTGCCAAGAAATTTGTGGTGTCATAATCCACAACAAGGTACTGTTCCAACACACTTACCTGTAGGCTCGCAGTTGTTGAGTTCTATGGGCCTTGCAGTAATTGCCACAATAATACAAAGCCTGTGGGCGTTAAAGATGGTAGACATGAATGGGCCACATAAACCACTAAAAAACGCAAAAAAAGATGAAGTCCTTGAATGCAGAACAGGCAAAAATGTATATACTCTCAAGAACTATATATTTATATAAGCATTACATAAAATAAATAATACACAATATAAACACATAAAATATAAACATGATATATATTTTATCTTATTTTATTTTATTTACTTATTTATTTGCATTTATTAAACACAAATGTCAATCTCTGAAGTCCCATTTTTAGTAAAGTCTTTAGCAGACTGTTTATGTTTTCATAAATCGTGGCAATTGTTGTTTCTGGTCAGCATAAGCACTACTAAACTCTTCTTCTGTGGAAATACACATAAAGACCATACCACATGCCGAAATTGTAAATAAGCTACTGACTTTAAACACCGATCCCTATGTGGTAAGCTGGTCAGTCAACTGGCTTAAGACGTCTACTATAGCAGAAAAAAGGTGACCAGTGGTAATCTCCCAGTGAACTGTGCTTGGTCATCTCCTGTTTGACATTTACTTTTCTGACCTCAGTACTGATAACAGTGATTTCTAGCTAACCAAATTTGCAAACTGAACATAATTGTCAAGAGCCCTGAAGATATACATACCTTTCAAAATGAGCTAACCTTAGTAAACAGCTGGTGCATAGGAAAGGGGGTGAATCTAAATGCCAAAAAATGTATTATCCCATTCAGTAAACACCAAATTACTGCAGCCTACAGCAGTAACATAACTCATTTTCAACTGAAGCAGTGATTAGGGATCTGGACACCTGGGTGGATAGTTCACTCTCCTTTGATCACCATCTAGCTACTGTATTCAAGAAACCCTATTTTAGTTCACAAGTCATTGCCAAAGGCAATCTTCCAATTCAAGGAGGTGATGGGTCCTCCTGTACTTATCACTGATCAGATCCATTATTGAATATAATGAATCTTTTGTCATGTACTTCAGCAGGATCATTAAAAAACTTTAAACAGCTGCAAAGGTTCCTAACCAAAAGGATCTTTGGTCTCAGTAGTTTTAGTTATCAGGAGAGACTAGAAAAAATGTTTCTTATATATTCTTGTGTTTTATAGACTTCTGAGGGAGAGATTTGTGTCTCACATACTGAACCCATAGTGATTCTGTTATCCATTTTCTTCAGTAACTCAAATAGTGCAGAGAACACTAGAACCAGAGATCTAAACCTATGTCAGGAATTAAATTAAACATGATGGAGGGATAGGTTAATCACCATGTGTCTCCCTCAGTTTTGCAATAAACTTCCTCTTCAAGTCAAGCAATGCAACTGCTTAACCTCCTTTCAACATACATTGATTGACTGGATAGTTACCCTTAAATTTACACTGGGATTAACAGGTCTCACCCTCCTTGAAAAAAGTGGTAAGGCCCGAGGGTGATTATTTTCAAGGCATAACCACTGGACCGATTGTCTTGCGTGTCCATCATTTTTTTCCAAATTTTATACTACAATCAATACACTCCATGCACTGCAAATACATGTAAGCATATCAAATAAATGAAAATGACTCAAGAGGTTGACAGCTTTCAAAAAAAATGTTACAAGAACAAAAGTATTCGAAAATAATAGGTGGACACCTCAGGGATCATTTGTAAACATATATTTTTTCACAAAGAGGGTACTGGGGATTTCAGCAGTTGTCCTGAGCACTTAGTAGAGTCAAAACATTGTGACAGTTCAGGAATGCATGGGCAGATATAAGGCATTTCTTACAACATATGGAAATATAAAATATTTATCTCAGTGTTCTCTGTAGTTTACATAGATGACTGGGAAATGGGAAATGAGCAAACTTAACAGGGCAAGTGTTGTTTTTCTGTTTTCAGTATCTATGTTTATGCAAGGTTATCAGCAGTGCCATGTTAAGAAGTAAGTTGGAATATTAGGCAGACTCATAATCAGTGATCTGATAGTGTCTCCTTAAGAAGGGGAAGGGGTGATGATAAATGGTTCCGTTGTAATGCAAGAAAACCACACAGGAAAAAGTATCCTGCTCCTTGTAACAAAAGAGTAAAATGAGCTTATAAAGTTTTAAATGTTCCAGATGTCACAATATAACATCCTCAGTCAAGGATGTGAAGTTAAGGTGAAATAATTTTGTTGATAATTGCTTCAAATTGTTTCAGTTTGTTTTGCTAAAACACCATAGTTTCCAAATCTGAGAAAAGAACCTACAATCTATCATAATGTCTGTCAGCATAAACTGAGGGATTCTTACAATAAAACTTTTGTAAAATTTTTCCTTAAAAGGGAGAGCCTGCTTTTCATTTTTAAATATTTAGGCTTTTAATTTGATTAATCTTTTGAACTATTTAATACTATAAACTCCTTTACTATAATGTTTGTCTATGTACTTTGCCAAGCCCTACTAATCTGCATCTGTTAGGTTATGCATAATTAAACACATCCTCTTACCTGTCGAGAATTAATTTAATGCTGTATACATGTACAATAACATGTACACTTCAGACTTCGGTACTGTATTTTAATCTCCCAGATATATTTTACAAGATCAGCAGATATTTGCATGGCTCTCATTTTGTTTTCTTTTACTCTGAGATTCTGAGATCTTCAGTTAATTTTCTACTGAAACTGTCAGGACTTCTCCATCTTGCCCATTATAAGTAAGTTATTTAGTTCTGTCACACATTTCCAACCTTTAATCTAATTCAGGGTCATCTGCTCCAGAGGTGTTCTACGGCTGAAGACAACAAAGTAGCCTTACTTGTCTGATTGTTAGTGATGGCGAATGCAGGTAGGAGGAGAATGGGACCCTGTGGGTTTAGAACTTGGTCAGCCCTCCAGTTCTGAGCTAATCGAAGGAAGGACACTGAGCCAACTCGGAGCTATAATATATAACATTAAGTATCCTGTTTTTTTGCTTATTTTGTTCAAGTTATTTATAGCACTTTGTGTACTGTATATTTTTCTAGCTAGTTTCATTGTGTGTGAGGTATTAACTGGAAATTGTCCACTTTTATTAGCATCTGTTGGGTTGTTTGTTTCTGATAACTTGTTGCAGTTAAACGCTTTCTCTAGAGGCTCCTTTAGCTGTTTAAAACTTTCATTTAAAGACTCACTGCTGCTTTTCTGCTGTGAGAAACATTTCTGCAGTTTGTTTCCCACCCTCTCTCCCTATTGGTATTATGTTCTTATAGTTGGTGAATTTGCAGTTGCCCGCCCCTTCTGTAAATTTGATCTGGAACCCTCCTCCAAGTCTAGTTTCATTACCTCATTCTACCCAATACAGGGAGAACATTTGAGAAGGCCAATCAGCTTAGTTTCTGTACTCCTTTCTCTCTTTCCACTTAAAAAAAAAAAGAAAAACAATTCTAAGCTTGTTTCCTGCATTTCCTGTGGGTAGTCTAGTCTGGATATAGATTTGCTGTGTCCAGGACTATTTGTAGGCTTCTAGGCCCCCAAGCCTTTCTGTGTTGGAGGGAAGCCTTCTAGCTTAATTTTGTTTCTTAGAACTATCCAGTTTTTTGTTTCGGCACTCAAGTCTGTTTCTTTGAGCTCAGCACTTGTTCAGACCTTATTGTAAGCACTAAATAAGCTACAAATTACTACAGCACTCAACTTTCCTCACTGTCTAGAGGAAAACAGTTTCTAGTACTTAACAAATAAGTGCCTATCCAGGCATGTCTAAGGGTCAGCTCCCGGTGTTTTCTCCTTTCTACCTGATGAATCTGGGAATCTTGGGGCAATGCAGTAATTGCCTCATGTACACAGACAACCCTCTCCTCCTACCACCCAACACTACAACCTGTGAGAGATGCACTTATATAACCAAACTGGAAGCAAAGCTCTCTTCACCCAAGACTGGACTAGACAGTCAAGAGGAGAAGGTAACACTTACACCACACCACACTCAGCACATAGTCCCTCAAAACCTACACCACCAAAACACACACATAGAAATACAAAACACACACCTACATTCACGGAGGCTCTCAGTAAAAACCTGCCCAAGCAATAGGGACCTCCAAAGCAGAAACACAAGCAACTTCCACCCCCCAACACAACCCAAATGACACATAGCCCACAAACTCAGTGAGCCACTCAACCACAGCCTATAAGGCATAACAACATACCCAACACTCTACTCATAGGTGACTCTATAGTCAGGCACACTGATGTTCCACTCACCAGGCTAAACAAGGAGAAAGTTACTGTCAGCTGCCTGTCGGGTGCCAGGATCCACCACATAACGCATGCACTCAGGTCACTCCACAACAAGTACAGATATGACTCTGTCATTGTCCATGTTGGTGTGAATGACCTGAGATGTACCTCCATGGACTACATGAAAAGGGACATGGAGGAGCTGTCCGATCTTGTAGCCCAAGCAGGTATGACCCTAGCCCTGAGTAGCATCCTGCCATCACCCAGAATGATACCACAGTACAAGGACAAAATGACTGACTTTAACAATTGACTAAGCTTCTGGTGTCATTCTAAGGGGATCCAGTATCTGTCTGCCTGGGATGACATGATCGACAAACCATGATGCTTTGCCAGAGATGGCCTGCACCTGTCACCCCTGGGATTCTGGATACTGGCTAAGGCTCTAGCCACCCCTATAGTGCCTTTTTTAGGCAAGGTTCAAATGACAAATTCACCACCCTAACAGGTACAGGCAAGAAGAATCTGAGGGTATTGCTACTCAATGCTAGAAGTCTAAACCTCAAAATGCACTCACTCGAGGCACTCCTTAAAATGGAGTACATCGACATCTGTGCAGTGACACAGACCTGGTTCAAGGCTCCAGAGAGTACCCCTGCATTACCAGGCTATAATTCATACCACACCTTCCGGCCACCTAACCTGGACCGAAACACTAAAGGCAGAGACGTGTCCATATTCATTAAGGATATCCACACCTCCAGGCTAGTTGCTCAGCATAATGCATCCGAGATTATCCAAGTGCAACTAATTCCGGGCAAGACCGCAATCCAAATTGTAGCTTGCTACAGATCCCCCACCATGCCCCAGGATTCCCACTCCTCCTTTCTTAATACACTGGAAAATATTAGGGTATAACCTAACACCCTAATAATGGGCGATTTCAACAACCCTACCATTAACTGGGAAAACCACTCCTGTACCAACTCTTGTGCTCAACATTTTCTGGAATTCATAAATTCCAATGCCATGGATCAACTTATCCACACCCCCACCAGGGGCAGCAATATCCTAGACCTGGTTATTACTAACATGGGCAACTGGTGCTCCACACCAAAGGTCAATTCCTCGTTGGTCAGATCTGACCACAAGCTAATCACCTTAGACATCCACATCCCTCCCCTATCCCCCATTAGAAGTGGCAAACTTCACGACACCCATGCTGATGGAAAATAGAGGTATGACTGCTGAATCCTGCACAAATGCACTTTATAAACACTTACACGAGTGCATGGATCATGCAATCCCTAACAGAACCAAGATGCTATCCTCCAAAAAAAGGAAGCCAATCTGGTGGTCCCCTGCCATAAACAAACTCTACAACAGAAGAACGAAACTGTTGCAAAAAGAGTAAAATCCCATGACTGGAGAAACTCCCTGGTCAGCCTCAGTAAGAAGCTGAGATCTCTCATAAAATCCTCCAAAGCTAGTTATGAAAACAAAATCGCCACTGACTCTAAAGACAACCACAAAGCATTCTATAGCTATACCAAGAATCTCAATGGCAACACTCAGATCTGCTCTGAGTTACAGTACAATGGCACTAAATATACAGAACCAACTGATATTGCCAACATCCTGGCAGATAGGTTCAGTGCTAACTTTGCCCCCCTGTCATCCCCTAAAGGGCCCATCTCTATACCAGAAGAATGCAAAGTTCCTGTAATCACAGCTGCACAGGTAAAAAACACACTATCCAAAGCCAAGAACACATCATCCATGGGACCTGACGACATCCCAGGCTGTGTTCTACATGAACTACAAAACGAACTGGCACCCCACCTTAGCACCATGTTCAATCATAGCCTCACCTCAGGCTATGTGCCCACTGAATGGCGCACAGCGACAGTTATCCCACTCCATAAAGGGGGAGCCACCACAGACCCCAGAATCTACCGCCCCATTAGCCTAATGAGCCTGGTCTGCAAGGCTATGGAACGTGTCATCATGGAACTTATAAACAATGACACTGGTAATCTCCAAACTCAGGAACCCACCCAGTTCGGGTTTGTAAAAGGCAGATCATGTCTCCTAAACCTGATAGACTTCTTTGAAGCAGTCACCAAATCCGTAGATGAGGGTAAGGTGGTTCACACAGTCTATTTAGATCTTGCAAAAGGCTTTCAACAGCACCCCCCACTCTGGAATTATAGATAAACTCACTAAACTAGGTATAAATTCCTATGTCACAAGATGGGTTGCCAACTGGCTCACTGACAGAACCCACACTGTGAAAGTAGCAGACTCCAAATCCAACTTCCAACCAGTAACAAGTGGAGTACCACAGGGTCCTCTCCTGTTTGGTATCTACTTCTCTGAAGTACAGGCCAACACAGAAGGTCTTTGGGTAATGAAGTTCGCAGATGACTGCAAACTAGGAGCCATAATCAAAACTCCAAAAGATGTGGACATCCTACAAAAGGGCCTCGCTGAGACAGATGCCTGGTGTCAAAGCCATGGCCTCAAGCTCAATGCCAAAAAGTGCATTGTCATCCCTTTTGGTAAAAACTCAGTACCTATGAACTACCACATAGGCGGTAGTCTACTTAACACTGAAAGTGTGATAAGAGACCTTGGGACACAGTTGGACAGTAGTCTCTCCTTTGATAATCACATTGCCACAGTAGTCAGGAAATCCTTATACATGGCACACCTCATCACAAAAGGTTTCTCATCCAGGAAAAAAGAGGTCATTGTTCCCCTCTACTCATCACTCATTAGACCCATTATAGAGTACAATGCCCTTTTTGGTATATACCTCACAAGACATCTACAACAACTGGAAAGGCCAAAAAAATACCTCACAAAGAGGATTACCGGTCTCAAACAGATGCCCTATGCAGACAGTCTCAAAAAACTGCAGCTGTACTCCATTGCATATCGCCTACTCAGAGGCGATCTCTGCCTAACACACAAAGCTATGTCAAACCCAGAGCTTTTAGATGTGCTCCACTTAAAGAAATCCCAATCCCTATGAGCTACATGGTCTAGGGACCTAAACTTTGTCACAACAATAAACAGAACATGCTGGAGGGATAGATTCCTGTCCCAGAGACTTCCCATACTCTGGAACAAACTACCTATCTATATCAAACAAAACTCCTCATTAGCACTCTTCAAGAAAAATCTTGGTGACTGGATGGGAGATAGGAAATTCATCCCGGGGATCACTTCTGTGGCTCTGCTCGACAGTGGCACAGGAAAATAATTTTCTTGGGTGGCGAAAGCCAGGATGCCTTTGGCTAGGCTTATATAGGCCCTAGGGCCAATAGCCTAGTACCTACCTATGAACCTATGAACTTATGCTATAGTCACAGGTTTCATCAGGGAAAGGCAAGTATTAGGCTGTGTATTCTGTACCGGAAACTTATCCTGCTTTTGTTGAGGGACATTAAGAGGAAAACATAGGTTCATGGTTCAAATTAGGCAATCGAGCAAGTAGCCCATTAAGACCCTATAGCCACTGCAGCTCCCATTATTTGATCATTCTATTAATAAGAACAACATGGGCTGCCTGGGGTTGAACTTACAGACCCACATCCACACATCAAGATTTATTCTAAAAAGGGTTTGGGAGGTACTTCTAACATAGAGTAGGAGCTTAGTTCATAGGCAGGAGATCTTTTGAAGGAGACATCTATCTTGCTGATAGGTTGTTTTAATATGGCAGTGTAGGTTTAGGTCCTTGAAGGAGGTGTTGATGGCATTATCAGTTTTTGGATATCTAATAGATCAAGCAAGATAAGATACTTCATACCCTTAAAACCCAATCAGAGGTCCCCACACAGAAGTTTGTAAGTCACTGAGAACAGTAAAAGGACTTTCAGTCACTCAGAGTATTTATTTATGTTTGTTTACCAGGAAAGTCTGACTGGGACAGAGCTTATTTTCAGCAGAGGCCTGGGGAGAAACACTTTAGATGCATGTTTTGGAACGTGGGAAGAACCTCTTGCTTTGAGGCAACAATGCTAACCACTATAGTACTGCACCACCCATATCAGCAATTAAATAAAAAAGATGGAGGGATGGGTTTATCAGCATGTGTCTCCCTCAGTTTTGCAATGCACTTCCTCTTCAAGTCAAGCAATGCAACTGCTTAAAATGCTGAACTGATAGACTGAGTAAATTAAGATGGACATTAAAATTAACATGAAATTAACTTTATTAGGAATCATTGGGATTTTTCACGTTGTGCACTATGCTTGGATATGTATATGCTGAATGTAACATATTCTGTTACGGGTCTAATTAGTGGGTTATAAAGAAGGATGATACCTTTTCTGGATCTGGAGGAGATGCCTTTAGTAAATAGTAATTAGTAATTAGCTATGCTAGCTAGAAGGATTTCCAAATGACACTTGATACATAAAGTAGCAATCGTAAGTACATATTTTGACAGGTTGATTATTTTTGTGTTCCACTTTTGCTCAACAGAGCTATCTAAGGTAACACAGTTTGGCACCTGGATATTGACAGGCCATTAGCGTAGTGACCCAGTACTGTTGAATGTTATGGCATACAGACAATGTCTAGTAGTGGTCCATTGATACCTTCCATCATTAGTATCGGTCCCTGGTGCAGGACAAAGTAGGCTGATTCTACAACCCACTTAGTACTGGCAAATACCCATGCCACTTTTTGGCAACATCAATTGACACAATCAGGTTACTTGTACCCAGTTTTATACCATCAGGTGGCTATCCGTGACATAAGCAGTACACAGGTATCAAACTCATGTCACGCTGCATGAAAGTACTGGAGGGGGTAATAATGAATAAACATACAGAGCAGTAGAATGTAAGATGAGCAGTTTGAATTCAGATCAGGTTGCAGTATAACTGTCCTGATGTTTGTAGTAAGGCAGATACTGGATAAAAAGCTGGAGATGAGAAAAGAATCCAATTAGGCATTCCTATCATTGGAGAAGGCATATGACAATGTCCCAAGAAAGCTAATTTGGGAGGTCCTGTGATGTTTTGAAGTTCTCAAAACAGTAGAGATAGTGTTTTGTACAGGGACCAATGACAAAATCCTGAACAGTGTTTGAACTCACAGAGTGGTTTCCAGTGGGAGTGGGTATCCTGTTTATCTTGGTGATTGTCTGCTTCACCAAAATGTTGGAGGGGTCTAAATCACCAAAATGTTGGAGAGGGCTACATCACCAAAATGTTGGAGGGGACAGATCAACAAAGCTGCTGTATACAGACAATGCAGCACTAGGCTCTGAACATGAATGGCAAATGATAGGGGACTGGAATGTAAAACTGAAAGCACAAGGGATGAAACAGAGTACAGACATGGCAGCAAACAGGGGAAATCAGAAGAAGATTAAAACTGAGACAGAAGAGAAAACAGTAGAACAGATTAACAGACTTGAGTGTCTAGGAGGTATGGTGAGGAGAACGGAAGTCTGAATGACAGGTTAAAGCTGGAATCAGAGGCAGTGCAGCCAACTGGCACAGAGTGTCAGCGGTAGCGTGTGGTAAAAAAATGCCAAAGGAATTGAAAAGTAAGGTGTACAAAATAGTGGTGACACTAGTACTACTGTATGGTACAGAAACCTGGGCAGTGAATGCAGAGCAACTAAGGAAGTTGAAAGTAATGGAGATGAAGTGCCTGAGATGGGTAATAGGATCACACTGTGGAAAACAGGAATAATGAGGATATTAGAGCAGAAGCCAAAGGAGTTGCATTTACAGAAGATGTTATGAAGAGCAGGTTATGGTAGTTTGGTCAAAGGTGCAGGAAACAAGAAGATGATTTAGTAAAGTCGATTTTGGAGAGACAGGAAAAGGTGAGAGGACACAAGGACATCCATCTAAGAGAGGATGGATTGTATTAGAGAAGGTCTAACACTGGTAAATATGACTTCTGAAGAAGGGACAGTGGCTCTGAGTAAAGAGACATTACAACAGTTGACATGATACACGCTATTGCCATGCAAGAAAGGGAAAAAGTGGGTTGATGGTGATGATGATCAGCTGATATGCGGTGGATGAATGAGAGCTTATTGTTTAAAAATATCCTTGGGTTACTGGTAGCACTGGTATCAGCTTTTAGAGGGGGTTATCTATGTAGTAGGCACAAAGGTGAAGTTGTTTTCCAGAGAGTGGCATATTGCATTTTTTTTGTGTTGAGCATTAGAACATTGTCTTGACATCAGGAATTCTTATAGTTTAGCCCTTTTTGCAGGATATAGGTGTCATCTGGAGAATTTATGACAGCAATGAGTTTGAAGTCATCAACAAGCTTTGTCAACCCGAGACTCTTGATGTCACTCTCAACATCAGAAAAGTATATAATGAAAATGAGTGGACCTAGAATGTAACCTTCTCATATGCCACTAGTGACAAGCTCTTGAAAAGGATGTCACCAACCCGCACTGTGCGGGTTCTGTGTGTGAGCCATTTGGCAATCCAGTCAGCAACACAGGATTGATATTTAAGTGAGTATACTTATGTTAGCAGAGTATGAGAGAGTGACAAAAGACTTTGCCATATCAAGGTAGGCAGTGTGCACTGACTGAGCATTATCCAGAACTTTAGTTACCTTCTTAAAGAAGTCAAACAGGTTCAGTAGGCAGGATCTGGCTTCTACAAAGCTGAACTGGTTGGGATTAAGTGATTACAGACCACATATGTTATTAATTTGTTCCATTATAATATGCTCCATTTATAATATGCTCCATTTCTTTCCATATGCTATTGTTAAGGCTAATAAGGCTAATAGGCTCCTTAGGTGAGTGGCAGAGCCATTTTTATTGGGGGAATGTTTGTTCTACAAGCCTTGGGCACATCCTGTGTAGTGGTTGAGGTTTAAAAATTTATGATGGGATCTGTCAGACTGTAGGTAATGCTGATCAGGAGACTCCCCGGTATGTTGCTGGAGCCCATAGGGATAGTGCTCCTTGTTTTGGATAGAGACAGACTGTATGGCCTGTTCTGAAATAAATTTTGGGGAGGGATGTAGAGACAAGTTAGAAAAATGGGGGATAAGCATTAATAACATTGTGGAAACACTGTGCATATTTGTTGTATGGGGCATATGTTTCCCATTTCATAGATGGATGCTTTTTTTTAGATTTTTCTAGCCTCCACTGCCTGATGACTATCAGCCCCAACCCTTAGCCAACTGGCCCATTCATTTCCCTTGAATGGGCAAGAGCCAACTGAGAGGAGTAATCAGTGAGGCAACAATCAGTTTTTTTTTTATTTATATGGCCCTAACTCAAAAGTACATGCTCAGTAACACACTTAAGGTTTTGGTATGCCATGGATATTAGTGAAGGTCTATCAGTCAATTCCACAAATGACATAAACTCTCAGGAAAGCCTTGTCCTCCCTTGGACCCAATGCTCCTGTTGGGTCTCTGATCTCCACCAGAGATTCAATTATGGGAATGTGCATCCCAGGTATTAGCTTCCAGACCTTCCCCTGTGGAGAGGTGAGATGAAAAAGTCTTGTCATTCCGTTCCTTCCTACCATGCCAGTGCCATTAGACACCTGAGCTACTAATTGTAGTAAGGTCACTTGGGTCATAGTTGGGGCATTCTGTCTCACTCTATGCCATTGGAATGATTTTATAGATGGGTAGTTGAAATCATTTGGTTCAATAGTTAAGGACTCAAGCAGGAAGCAGACAACATAGAGAGTTCTATAATTAACAACGATGTGGTAATTTGATTTTCTTATTGATACTAAAATATCTAGGAGTTTAAGGTCATTGTCCAGCTTGATTTGTCATTTGGTAATGGAGTTGTAGATAAGTACAGATATGCCCTCAGCATTGCTGAAAGATCAGAACAAATGGTTGCCACTAAACTTAGGTGAAGAGAAAGTGATTTTACAATGCTGGAACCAAGTTTTAGTACACAAATGTGCACGTGCTCAAGGGACTGAAAAGCCTCAAGATTGGATGCTTTTTTGTTTACACTCCAATCATTAAGCAGTACCATCTTTATACAGGCCTGAATTGAATTTATTAAGCAGAAAGATCTAAAATACTACCTAAAGCAAGACACACAGGGGTAGAAAATGTTTCAGGCATTAAACATTAGCCCTGTGTGCAGGCCATCCCTAGCATAACAGATAAGGCTGTCAACCATCTCTTTCCATGCTGACACTCATAGGATATGACTGAAATGATGCCAGTTACAGAGCCAGTTGTTGAAATGAGTTACTTAATATTTGTATTGTGGCATCATTTGTGATTGATAGAAAAACACTCCCCAAGACCAGTTTCTTCCCAAATTCAGTTGCATGCAGAGTATTTGACCATGGCTCTTGTGATCTCCACCTGATTGGAGCATTTAAGATTGTTCATACCCACAAAGGCAATGACCAGATCATACGCACACCTTGGTGACAATCTAAAGTCTTACTGATAACATGAATTCTGACACCTGTCAACTGACCATCACTCTGGCCTTGTTCAGCCTGGTCAGTTGAGCACATCTATGTGTTTGACACCTGAATCACCTATGAATAGGATATTGGCATGAGTGAGAGCAAGTCATCTGGCCTAGTCATGCAGCATGTGATTCTTGTTTAGGGATGAAGCAGAGGATGTAGACACATGATTAGTGTTTTTAGAAATAGTGGATGCAGGTTTGGTGGGTGTGGGGTGAACGTATGGATGGGAGTTTGGCTTTGTAAGTGCAATATAGTGCAATAGAACACAAAGCAGTAAAAAACTGTAGGCACAAAACATATTTTAAAAGAATGCCACAGTAATCGGATTCTGATGACACAAAGAGCAGGCTTGGGCACCACAGTATGACATAGTGCAGTATAATGCAACTGAGCACAGCACGTTACCCCAGGCCGTCACAACAGGCAGACTTGGGGTCACAGTATGACACTGTGCATTATAATGCAGATGAACAAAGCATGTTACTCCAGACTGTCACAACAAGCAGACTTATAGTCACAGTTAAGACAGGCTTAGGAGGCAAAGAAGAAACACTGTTAAGGCCAGCTTACTAGATAAACATAGCATAATACAATATTTCAATAACAAACATCCAGTCAGTTTATGGTGTATCCTGAGAAGCAAAGCCATATTTAACTTTGACTTCAAAGACAAAACATTATCTTTCTATCTGTCTGTCTGTCAATCTTAACAGAGTCAGAGAGAGAGAGAGAGAGAGAGCATAAATTGACCAGTCAAAAGAGCAGGGGGGTAATATGTCATTAACATATTCATGTAAACTGCATACATTTCTGAGCTGAGATTCATTTGTATATTATCTCTAACAACTGTGTGAAAATCATGTAATGGAGGAAACTGCATATGCTGTTTATGCATGACTGGCATTATGATGGGAAGATTAGACCTTCAGGAGCTGAAAAATTATGAAATTAGAACTGGGTGTGATTCCCTCAGTCACTGCCAACATAAGATTAACACTCTCAACACAAACACACCTGAAAAGAGCTATGCATTTTTTAACATTTTACTTTTATTGGAAGAAAAATATACGCTTACAAGAAGTTGATGATTGGAGTTCTTTTTTTTCCCAAGCACACCTGAAACTTGTTAGTGGATTTGATAGTACTGAACAGGTGAGCTAAAATCAAAAGGCGAAACATTTATCAGAAAGTGGACTGTCTGAAGACAAATAACGTGGATTTGGAGAAGTCTTCTTTTATGTTTTGCTGAATCAAGAAAGATGTGACTATAAGCAAAATTGGTGAGTGTCGGAGAGAAGAAAATAATGTTACCAAAGAAAGGTTTGTACAGAGGTGAAAGGAAACCAGTAACAGGCAAGCAATCACCTAATGAAAAACAGTAGTATGACTAAGGCAGATACAATGTTTTTTCACATTACGACCTAAAGCTGATTTCTTCTTTGTTTTGAGCCTTTTTATTAATACTGAGGGAAGCTAGTTCACCTTTTTATTAATACTGAGGGAAGCTAGTTCTATGTAAGTTTACCAGCCAGTCTTGTTTGACTTTAAATTCTATCTTACATTAAAGAAACAGAGAGCAGCCTTACATTCTGAACTGAAATGTGTTTTTAAAGAATGTCATTTAATCTTTGAAGATGGTGTCACAGATATTACTTAGCAAAATTAAAATGTGGTCAGATCTAGCAAGAGGGCAGATTGATAGGGTCAAAGACTGCCTGGTCTGTCATGACCTATAGAAGATGCTAACCACCATTTAGTGTCTTTCAAATGCAACATTAAGAGGTGGATGTCCAACATCTGATTCATATATAAAGAACTGCAGACACGGTTTGATGCTAACACCAGGAGAATCAAGTACTGTGGCAAGGTAAACACTGAAATATTGGCATGAACTGAGTGTACCCAGGTCTGCCCAAGTGCCCAATGCTTCAGTGTTGGAGCTTATAGTAATAAACATTTTATTATTCCTAGTTATCAGACGATTCACTGCTGGTTAAGCATTGCACTTTACAAATCAAGAGATGCTCTTTACAAACATAATTCTAGATCAGCTAGTAATGGACTTCCTCCAGAGAATCTTACCACCCCACCAGTTTTTGTCACTGGTTAAATTCTTACCAGAATGTGCAGAGCACTGTTGGGTTTGATATAGAGGTATGTTTGTGGTGAAGATCTACTTCAGATTTATACAGTCAGCTGAACCTGCACACAGGGTAATCTGGAGAACTTCAAAGCTGGTATGCATATTTTAGAATTTAAGGCTAGAAGCCTTTTCAGAGTACAGAAGCCAATCCATGTATTACATGTGCTGGAGAATCTGATAAATGGATTAAATGCCATTGATATGGACAGATAATCAACAAAAATATTATTTGAATAAGCTGTATGTGCAATGCAATGTCTGTATATTAGGGGAGCCAAGGATTTTATTTTACTGGTTGTATACAGTCTACAGTGGTTGCTGGCCAGTGTGGCTTTCCATGCTGGTGTTTGCTGATTCAGAGTTAAGAAACAATTCAAGGATCACGTCTGGCAGTTGGTGCAGAGAGTTAAAGCTATGAGCTGTAGCTGCTGTGGTACAGGGTTTGATCCCCTCAGCCTTCATTTGCCTAACCAGACATTGCTTTCTGAGTGACCCCTGAAAAGGAACTGTGGGTCCAGTTGACCTACCTGGTGAACAAAATGGTGGTAATGTGTGAATTCAGGAGAATAGTAAGCAGTCCTTTAGTACCAAATAGTAAACCAAATCATTCAAAAAGTGTGTGTGTGTGTGTGTGGGTGGGTGTGTGTGTGTGTGTGTGTGTGTGTGTGTGTGTGTGGGTGTGTGTGTGTGTGTGTGTGTGTGTGTGTGTGTGTGTGTGTAGTACCAAATAGTAAACCAAATCATTCAAAAAGTGTGTGTGTGTGTGTGTATGGGTGGGTGGCTGTTTGTGTACATGGAGATAAGATTATCTTACTACAGATGATTCCGTTGCTTTACATTAAACATACTATGCTGTGGATGACAACTGAACTTATAAATGTTTTTTTTTTTTTTTTGTAACTGAGAAGGGACTTCACTCATTTCCTGGATTACATGACATCAATTACAGTAGAAACAAAAATACCAGCGGTAAGGTAAAATCACACAAACCGTTTATTGTTAGCGCTTTCGTACAAATATTCCAATGTACTTCTTCAGACAATATTACCCAGAAAAAAACATGGTTTAAATAATTAAACCAATTAATTAAATAATTTAAGTTAATTATCACAAGACCTTCCAACATAATTAAAGGAATACTCCTCATATTTTACAAAACCTAAAAAATATATAGGTTTTACATCACTCAATCTATATCTATTAATATCAAAACATTTCTTACTATTCACATATATACAGTATTTTCCAGCTGATATTAAATATTGAATATTAAACTTATATAATCCATCAACTTGTTACTAATGCATATTATTTCAAATTTTTAAAAACTGTAAAACTTTACCAACAATTACTGAGCATTTAACCATCTATTTATTCTCAGTAAGTTAATTATCTGTCCAACGCTTTTAATTTTAGTAAGCATTTAATAGAGCATGCTTCATTCAAACCTGGATATACATATGCATTTGTCTGTAACTGCCATGTCAGTTCACGTTCCTCAAGCTTAAGCTGCCAAGGACCACCTCGGAGATTTTTACGAACACAATCCACAATAGTGAATTGAAAACTGTGTGTTTGAAACTCAATTGTATGCCTAGCCAGGGCATTAGTATTAATATTCTTAGTCATACTATAAATATGTTCGTATATCCGTTGCTAAACGGATGCTCAGTTTTACCTAAGTAAAAAGCCGGACAGTATTTACAAGAAGCCAGATAAACTATGCCCTGGCTTCCACAAGTAAACCGGCCTCTAATGGTGTATTTGGTACCCCTAATTGTTACAGATGACCCAGGCTGGACATATTTACAATAATTACAATGCCCACATTTAAACATGCCTTGAGCATGTTTATAATTCATTTTAGAAGCCTCAAATAGTGTTTTCAAGTTGCCACCTTGTTGGAAAGTAATTAATGGCCTCGAACCAAGCACATTCCTAATCATGTCATCTTCTAGAATTAAATTCCAGTTGTTGGCCAAGATATTCCTGAGTTCAAATGCCTTTTCTGTATATTGAGTCAAAAACTAGTGGTATAACAGTGCACCCCTATCTCCTGGGTGTCCTCAGCATTCAGTGATAAATCTACCTAGGTAGAAGTTTCACTATCAGAAATATAGCCTCTTGTCAATATAGGGCTAAAATGCCCCACTCTCCTCTTATGTTGTACCTCCACAATAAGGTGGTCGATAAGGGAAACTGGATATCTATGATTGATAAACATTGTTTTCAAATTATTACATTTCTACAGAAAATCATCCTCACCAGTGGTCATTCTGGAAGCCCTAACCAGTTGACCTTCTACCACAGCTCTCTTTTGGTGGTACGGGTGATTACTATGGAAATGCAAAAAAGAATTACTATATGCAGGTTTCCTATAAATCTGTGTTGTAAACCTTTTGGCCATGACATCTTTACTAAGTTTAATATCTAAAAATGTGATATTAGACCAATTAAATTGAAAGGTAAATTCCACAAATTGGTAAAAGATGTCATGGTTTCAAGTAAATGACCTGGATCACATTCTTCACCTTTCAGGATGAAAAACATATCATCCTGATATCCGGTGTACCATGCAACTTTATCCTTGAAAATAGAATTAGGAAATAAAAATGCTCTCTCCCAGAAAGCCGTGACAGCATTAGCAAAGATGCCACCGCATGGAGAGCCCATGGCTACACCAGATTTTTGCAGAAAATACTCATTTCTAAACATAAAGAAGTTGTTATTTAAAAAAATTTCTAATACAGCCATTATAAAATCTACTTCTGTACCTATTATTTGTTTAAGAAGAAGAAATTCTCTCACCCACTCAATCCCAATATCTTGAGGGATGACAGTGTATAAATATTTAATGTCAACCATCAAGAAACTAAAAGATGGATCAAACACCAAACTATCCAAAGTTTCTAGGAAGTGCCATGAATCACGACAAATTTGTGATTCTGTTTGTAAGAGCGGTTTGAGTTTAGAATCAACCCACTTCTCATAGACATAAGTAATGGACCTTCGTCCATCTATAATAGGCCTTAGGGGTGGATCACTAAGATTTTTATGTAATTTTGCTGTACCAAAAATTACTGGTATTAAAGGTGTTTGCATGCTCAAATATTGGTATGTTTCAATGGAAATAAAGGCTTCAATGAATAAGTCACTAAGAAAAATTCTAATACGTTGGTATGCCTGATTAAGTTCATTAATATCCAACTTATTATTCATTCTTCTGTTATATTCTGCCTCATCCATGAAAATTATCCCCCCACCTTTGTCTGGTTGCATTACTCGAACATCATGTGCTTTAACATAGGCAATGAAATCTCTTTCTGCCTTAGAAATATTGCAACCTTGACTAATACAATCATTGTTATTCACAAAGGCTCTAAAATGCATTTCAGACATTCTTTCAAACATGGCTAAAGTGCCCTGTAAAGGGGGGTTGAATACATTAGACACTCGCTCATTTGTTGTTATGCTGGTATGATTACCAAACATTGCATTTAGATTAATTTTGCGCACAAACACCTTCAAGTCACAAATAACTTCAGCTAAATTAGGTTTGGAACTTGGCACAAAGTTAAAACCTTTGGCCAAGAATTCAACCATACTTTGTGGAATGTTAATAGAGCTGAAATTATAAATATTAAAGTCACCTTGCGCACTTTTGTAAATAACCAAGTTGTCTCTCTGTTTTTCGTGCACTACCTCCTTATGCGGTTGTTCCTTCTCCTTTGTTGTTTGGAGTTGCTATTCACATATTCCGCCCTGTTGGCAGGTCGATTGGTGTCTTAGTGAAAATCCTGACCCACAGCATTCTGTGAATTAGGCCCATTAAACTGTTCATCATACTGGTGTTGTTGGTTGTTATTCTTAATCCTTTCACTTCGCCGAACAACTGATTCACCTTGGTTATTGTTGGCTCGGCTGACATTGATGACATCATCAGAAGGGGCCATTGACTGGTTATCAGTCACTATGGTAACCATAGAGTTACGTGCAGATCTGTTAACATGTATTCCTTTAATTATGTTGGAAGGTCTTGTGATAATTAACTTAAATGATTGAATTAATTGGTTTAATTATTTAAACCATGTTTTTTTTCTGGATAATATTGTCTGAAGAAGTACATTGGAATATTTGTACGAAAGAGCTAACAATAAATGGTTTGTGTGATTTTACCTTACCGCTGGTATTTTTGTTTCTTAAGTTTGAATCTAGTTTTATATTTTTTATCAATTACAGTAGGGATACAAGAGACAGCAGGGCATTTGGACAGTTTGGAACCTAGGGTACTTTTTCAGACTTAGGACTTGGAAGATAACTAAGATAAAAAAAGGGAGAGTAAAACAGTAACTGTATTGGTAAGGAATGATACAGATGATTATAAGGTTGACTCTTTAACTAGCATGGAAACATACTGATAGCTATATGAGGTAGCTCTGTAAATTTCATGATTGTACTGTGGGAAGAGATAGCCACAACAAAGTTCTCCAAACTATCTTTCATGTCATAAATGCTGCCACTTACTTCGTAAACCAGTTAAATACTGTTGTCACTTTGAAGAAGAAGATAATCACCTACTTTATCAGATAGCAAAAAATATGAGAAGGTGATTAGGCAGTTAGGGGTTTTGGTGTTGGAGACATTCAGAAAAAAAATAAAATTTCACTCCCAGTTCCTTATTAGGGGATTTCTAAATCGGAGAAAAATAAAGGTGAAAATTCTGAAGGGATATGTTGGCCAGGGTCTGTGATGCCATTGAATGTAACTGTGCCTACTGAGTTTGAGTTATATGGTTATTGAGAAGCAGGTATTGTGCCTCCTGAGTTTGAGTTATATGGTTATTGAGAAGCAGGTAACGTGCCTCCTGAGTTTGAGTTATATGGTTATTGAGAAGTAGGTAACGTGCCTCCTGAGTTTGAGTTATATGGTTATTGAGAAGCAGGTAATGTGCCTCCTGAGTTTGAGTTATATGGTTATTGAGAAGCAGGTAACGTGCCTCCTGAGTTTGAGTTATATGGTTATTGAGAAGCAGGTAACGTGCCTCCTGAGTTTGAGTTATATGGTTATTGAGAAGCAGGAGCAGAAAAGCAAAACAAGTCACAATATCAAGTAGAAAGAGAACTATCAGAGGAGTTGCAACAAGCTGAGAGACATAAATACCATGTCCTCTGGGTTCAAGCAGGCATATGCCAAGGCAGATAATACATTTTTACTGTACCTACACAATGAGGTCGCTTGGTTAAATAAACATTTAATCTCTACCTTGCTTTTTATATGCTTTTTCTGCTTTGTATGTGCACGTCCATTCTTTAATGCAAATAGACTGGCTGCTACATATAGTCAGGGGCACAAGGAATGAAACATAATCTATCCAGATTGATAAACCATGTCTCTGTATTTCTCAGTAGTTCTCACTGCCTTCACGGATTTAGGGATCTGCAAAGTACACATCACTGCATATATACACAAATGCTGATTAAGATTAAATATGCTACTACCTCATAGTTTTACTTGTGCAGAATGCGAGTCATTGGTTGTTTACCCAAGTTTTCTCTTGAAAGGTGTAGTACTATTATTTTTAATTACTGCCCATGATTCTATTTGCTAAATGTTTATTAATTGACTTGCTGAGGCTAGTATAATTGTGAAAGTTTGACAAGACATAAACATTTTATTTATTTATTTATTTATTTATTTAAGGCATAGCTCTGCTGGACCCACTGTGGCCCTTTGGACATCTAGGGTCCTTTTTCAGTTATGACCTTGTTACAGTAAAATATAAAGAGACAATCACATACAACTGAATAAAATAACAGTATTAGGCTAACACGAGGGGAGGTGCATGTACTGCTCTTTTACAGACTTTGGTACAAAAGGGAAAAGAAAGGAGAACCTAAAGTAAGGAAGGGAAAATGGAACAGTTGCATAATTTGATTAGACAATAATCCATTGATATTAGAATTCTAGCACCGGTAACACTACAAAAGTAATGACTTTTGTGTTCTGTAAATGTTGTCACCTACGCATTTGTGTTTTCTTTGTACAGAATACTTACCTTGTCTCAAGCTGGCCATATAGGGTTCCTAATGCTGTACTGTCTCTGTATTTCAGTGGCGGAGCACACCTGCTTGTATTTTGTCAAATGTATAAAGAATGTCTCTATAAAGAGCCATATATGAAATTAACATAATCAGTTATAAAGGCAGACAATTTGCAAAATGTAATAGCATGGTCTGCTAAATTTTCAGTTCATCTGGAATTCTTCTGATGTGTACCTTTATACAAAAAAAGGGGATTAATTCGAAGCAGTGGATGAAAAGCTATAAAGTGCATGTGTCATCTGTAAAATTATTTCAGATGGTTTTAATTTCATTATTTTGCCTGGTCATGGTTTGTTCTTTCGCTCTGCACTATAATATAGTTATTAATATAACATCTTGTGCATCTTATTTCCTGGATTCCTGAAGTATGGCCAGGTGGAGGAAGGATGAGAGTGATCAGTTAATACTGGCTCAGCTATCCTAGGAAGGTATCCATTCTAAATTACCACAATAT
>NC_056746.1:1278100670-1278123170 GCF_019279795.1 Protopterus annectens | reverse complement strand
GAACAGTCTCATCCAAAAGTCCAGCATTTTACAGCAAGATTACTGAATAACTTGTTAGGTGAAAAACAGAGATGGATTTCTGGAATGCAAGAAATGCCATTGTAAGGGGTGGGAAAGTGATTTTTGCTGTTGCCTTAGTGGATCCCAGCTGGAAAAGAAAATATATCTGGAATTTATTGGCCTTTTCCCTAGTTTCTTGGAAAGCATTCATGGCCTTTAACCTACTTTTTTAGACAGCATTCTAAACACACACACACACACACACACACACACACACACACACACACACACACACACACACACACACACACACACACACACACACACACACACACACGCGCGCGCATTCAAGTCATTGGATTCAAGAGTCTGAGAGAATGTGTTTACTGATGCCTTTATAAACTTACTAGAAAATAAATCTGTTTGAAGTGGGTAATGCACGGTTTGCCTGTGGTTGGTGTAGTTTGATGCTGAAGGCAAAGCCTGAGTGACCAAAGGATGTCAGTTGTAGAAATCTATATTATTTACACAGAGACATGATTTATTGATATAATACAATGACATTGCTTTAAAAATGTTGTACTTTTTAACCACTCTAAGTGAACATCAGAACTTCTTTTTCATAACATTTCTTGCTGATACCAGTTTCCTAGGATAGTTTGGTGATATACTGTCCTGCATTTGTCCTGGCACATGACAATGCTAGACAACAATCAAATCTAGTAGACATTTGTACTTTAGTAGGTTACAAATTTCAGTTTAAGTTTTACACGCAGATGAGCTCTCACTGACATCTTGGTAATCTGAAAAAAGGATCCTTATTTAACATACTATATGTTATATACTTGTATGTTTTATATATATATATATATATATATATATATATATATATATATATATATATACTATATGTATCTACATATGCAGTGGGGCTGCATTAAAAATGCTTTCAATATTTTGAGTTTTAGATATTTTGGTTTTCAGTCTTTTGAGCTTTCAGTCTTAAGACATACATGTACACACACACACACACACACACACACACACACACACACACACACACACACACACACACACACACACACACACACACACACACACACTGCACTTGAATTTCAAATGTATAAAGTGATTTCACTGTTAATCATTTCTATTATTTTTATGTTTTGGTAATCACACTGAAATATATCCCATCAGCTACCAAACCACTTCTTCTAATAAAGGATTTCTCCCTTTTATGGATGCCATAAAGGCAATGATGGCAGTAAAGTGTTTTTTTTTTTTTCATTGCTACTGTCAACTGCAGTTTAAATTTTTAATGTACAATTTTGGAGCCGGACTTGATTTTTTGGCTTATACTCTACTTTTAAAAAAGATGCACTTTTGAACAACTAATCATTGTGCATGCTTTGAACATTAATTGCATTTCACTGTAAAATAAACACATGTATAATAGTTTTCAGTACTGGAGTACTGGAGTACTATGGTGTATTATACCAATAACCCACGCCTGGGTGTGGGTAATGCGGGATTTACAAAGACAACCGTGGGTAAATCCCGCATTACCCACACCCAGAAGTGGGTTATTGCTATTATACTATGACATTATTTAAGAAAATAAATAATTACTTTTCTTAAATAATGGCATTGTATAATGCCTCTTTGCTGCCCTTCCGCAGCTGTCTGGTATCCGCGGCAGTTCTGATGTACTGCGCATGCCTACGCAGTACATCAGAGCTGTGGCCAAAAGCAACGGAGAAAGCAAGATCTCCATTGCTTTTTACTGCTTGGCTATGTTAAATGGGTTTAACATAGCGAGACAGCTTTAAAATAAGTAACGCTGTTTCGCTATGTTAAATGAGTTTAACATAGCGAGACAGCTTTAAAATAAGCAATGGAGATGTCCGTTGCTTATTTTAAAGCTGTCTCGCTAAACCCATTTAACATAGCGAACAAAAGCAATGGAGATCTTGCTTTCTCTGTTGCTTTTTTTTTTAAACCTGTCTCGCTATGTTAAATGGGTTTAACATAGCGAGACAGGTTTAAAAAAAAGCAACGGAGAAAGCAAGATCTCCATTGCTTTTTACACACTGTGTCGCTATGTTAAAAGAGTTTAACATAGCGAGACAGCTTTAAAAAAGCAACGGAGATCTCCGTTGCTTTTTTTAAACCTGTGTCACTATGTTAAACTCTTTTAACATAGCAAGACAGTGTTTTAAAAGAGACTTATACTAATGGAAAAAGTCCGGGCGACCGGACCTTTTCCATTAGTATAAGTCGATTTACAACGTGCACGCTGGCCAATCAGCATGCACATTTTGGAATATTAATGGGGGGGGGTCATGGTATAATTCCCCAATTAAAATGGACGTGCACAATTTGGTACTTGTATTCTAAGTGACAGTATGCATTGAAATAAAAACTTCTGCGTGTACTAGTATCTCTCCTGCACATTGTGGTATTCACAAATCACTATTAGTTTACAGGATTTTAGGTAGTGGCTGATTATCGCATATGTATGCCAAATTCACTATTAGGTATTTACTGCTGTTGTTGTTTTCTCCTCGATCTGCTAATTTGCTTACCAGTGCTCCAACACTCGCCTGTATCATAGTTTTCTCTCTTAAGTGAATTAGTGTTTCCTTTAATTCTTTCTTTCCTACCCCATATACATCCCTTCATAATTATACTAATCCTCTTAAATGGGGTCTGATTTCCCCCTAAGTCGGGGGGGGGGGTTATAACCCTCTGCATTATATTCTGCAGTGTGAACATGTCCTACACAGGGCCTGCTGTTTGGCCTCATTTCCCCAGAAGGCCTGCTCACTCCATTCTGACATATTCCTGACCCAATACTTTACTCCATGTCAGTCATGCTTACCATTTAAGCTTTCTTATCATACCAATGATGAGATTCATGAACATTTGCAACTGAATATTATCAGCCTCACGCTATGCCAAAAAGTTAAACCATATGGAATAACAAGCAAATCTGAGATGACACTCCAAGAAAAAGAATGCGAATTAGCATAAATCACCACTGCTTTTCAGAATACAGTATATACACAGACAGGGCAGATGTGCAGGTAAGCTAATATACTGCTAGTATAGAGGCAGGCAGATCTCAAGGTGGGCTGTCACACACTGCTAACTAATGCATCATAGATTGTGATAATAAGTAATGCAGTGTGTTATCTTGTACAGCTCCATTAGTGCACATATCATGCATCACGTATTGTGATAATAAGTAATGCAGCATGTTATCTTCTACAGCTCCATTAGTGCACATATCATGCATCATGTATTGTGATAATAAGTAATGCAGCATGTTATCTTGTACAGCTCCATTAGTGCACATATCATGCATCATGTATTGTGATAAGTAACACAGCGTGTTATCTTCTACAGCTCCATTAGTGCACATATCACGCATCATGTATTGCGATAATAAGTAATGCAGTATGTTATCTTCTACAGCTCCATTAGTGCACATATCATGCATCATGTATTGCGATAATAAGTAGTGCAGTGTGTTATCTTCTACAGCTCCATTAGTGCACATATCCTGCATCACGCATTGTGATAATAACTAATGCAGTGTGTTATCTTGTATAGCTCCATTTGTGCACATATCATGCATCATGCATTGTGATAATAAGTAAAGTGTGTTATCTTGCACAGCTCAATTAGTGCATATATTATACATCACATATCGTGATAATAAGTAACGCAGCATGTTATCTTCTACAGCTCCATTAGTGCACATATTATGCATCATATATTGTGATAATAAGTAACACAGCATGTTATCTTGTATAGCTCCATTAATACACATATCATGCATCACGTATTGTGATAATAAGTAACGCAGAGTGTTATCTTGTACAGCTCCATTAGTGCACATATCATGCACTGTGTATTGTGATAATAAGTAATGCAGAATGTTATCTTGTACAGTGCCATTAGTGCACATATCCTGCATCACATATTGTGATAATAAGTAACGCAGAGTGTTATCTTGTACAGCTTCATTAGTGCATATATCATGGATGACAAATTTTCAGCAATTTCAAACAATATATTGTGAGCTGCTGCCATGTGACAGAAAATCTGACGAGCATAACAGGAAAAACTTAATGAAAGGTTTCAGTAGTGAACTCAACAAGTACAAACATGATATGAACTGATCTGGTATAAACATGATATACAAGTCATTCCTGTACAAAATCAGGCATACTGTGATACTCGCCTATGTACTAATAAAGTGTTATTGTAATGCAAGAAAATAGCCCCCACACAGGAATGGACAACACAACCATAAGTGTACCCTCAGATGACACCAATCATGACTATAGGAAATACATAACATATCACACAAAGAGGCAAAGCAGAGGCCATGTGATAGCAGGTACACAGCAAGAAATGTACAAGAAGAGGCATGACCACAGAGCAGATGTAAATGTGACAGTGTAGTATACAGTAGGTGTTCGCTGGCACAACGTGGGTATCGCTTTCATGTTGGTGCACGAATAAATGAGTCTTTGTGGCTTCTGTTTAAGCAGCTTTATTCTATACAAACACATCACTATAGAGGCTTATTGACTATGACATAAGTAACTTATATACAAACTACTGCAATCATACATGTTCACTCTCTGGCTGCTTCTACAGAATGGCACTAGGGATTGCACATGTCTGGAATTTATATGTGCACGCACAGCCTCGTATGCTTCTTAAAGGCATAGCGCACACACACGTTACACTCTGATCTACATCCTCCCTCTTTGAGAAATAGATCATGCAATTTGTCATGAGATTATTTAGCATGCAGAAATCACAAATAATCTAAAGACATGTTTTATACAATTCTAAGTACACATATACGTATATACAATCAAGTCAATGTTGCTGTGTATTTCAAACTAGGCTTAGAAACTCATTTATATCGTGTGACATAAAATTAGGAATCAGATTTAGCAAATGGGACAGTCTGTGCAAAATGATTGACTTGTGGAATGTTCAAATTACTTTCTGGAACAGAATCAGAATTTTTAACACATTCTGGTTGGAAACAATGTCTGACCCATTCTTTGATTTAGAGTTTGCATCACAGATATAATGTTGTGATTATAGTGATGATGTTTCCGGTGCAGAAAGAAGATTTCTACGATTCCTCCTATACTCCACACACTTGGAGCTTACCAAATAGGATCTCGGCTCAGCACAGATGCCTGTAATCTGTCCTATTCGATCAAAACCTTTCATTGTCTGAATTCGTACCGTCTCTCCTTCCCTCAACGAATGAAGTAATCTGCTCAATCTGTCGTAGCTAGATTTCTGGGTATTACGCTTCTTCAACAATTGAGCTTTGATGGTTTTATTGAGTTAGGCTACAACAAACTTGATGAAATAGTTCTAGTTGGTTTGGAAAGTAGACTTTGAGCAGGTGAACCAAGAATATCATCACAAGGTATGTATCTGAGATTAAGTAAATTCAAGAATACATCGGTATTGTCACGCTTTGACTTTTCAAGTAATTGCTTTGCACTCTGCACTGCACGTTCAGCTAGACCATTGGATTGGGGATATTCAGGACTGCTAGTAACATGCACTAAGTCCCATTATCTTGTAAATTTCTGAAACAACTGGCTAGTAAATTGAGTTCCATTGTCAGAATAAAGTTTGTGTGGACTACCATGAACTGAGAAATGATGTTTCAAATTAGTAATAACAGCTGTTGAGGTTAAGTTTGGTAGAAGTTCAATCTCAAACCAGTTTGAATAAGAGTCAACCAAAACAAAGTAGCATTGATTGTTCCACTTAAAGATATCATTTGCTACAGTAAACCAAGGTAGTTAAGGTATTGGATTTAGCTGAAGCAGTTCACTTTGCAAATGCGCTCTGGTACTATTACATACTGAACAAGAAGAAAGAACTCTATCAATGTCTTTCGATAATGAAGGCCAAAATATTAATTTTTTTGCCCTTCTCTTAGTGGATAATAAACCTGGGTGACCACAATGCAAAATCTAAATATATTCTTGCTGTAAGAAAGCAGGAACAACAATTTTAGGACATTGAAAATAATGCCATCTTCCATCAACAATTCACCTCTGTAAGGAAAATATGATTGCACCTCAGGTGATACACTAGATTCTTTGATGACCATCCGACATTGTTGTAGTGATTAAGCTTTTGTGAAACTGGATCAGTCATAGTGTGATCTCTCAACTCATCAAGTCTAGTGGTGGAAAAATTACACACTGACATTACATCAAAATCAAAATGTTCTGCATCAAGCTGTTCTGGTGTACTTCTAGGCGATCTGAATAAAGTATCAGCCAGATAAAGCAATTTACCTTTAGTTTAGACCATTTTGAAATTGTACTTTTGCAATTTGAGCATCATTCTTTGTAATCTAGCTGGAACAGAATGCATAGGTTTCTTTAGAATAGTAACTATAGGCTGATAATCAGTTTCAACTTGAATAGTTCAACCATAAATAAAATCGTGAAACTTGGAACACGCAAAAACTATCTCCAAAAGCTCTTTCTCGATTTGAGCATAATGCATGTCAGTTTGAGTAAGTGTCCTAGATGCATAGGCTACTGGTCTGCCCTCTTGAAGAATAACTGAGCTAATCAAAGGAAGGACACTCAGCAAACTCGGAGCTACAATATATAACATTAAGTATCCTGTTTTTTGTTTATTTTGTTCTTTATTTCTTTGTTGTTTATAGCATTTTGTGTACTGTGTATTTTTTCTAGCTAGTTTCACTGTGTGTGAGGTATTAACTGGAAATTGTCTACTCTTATTAAGCATCTGTTGGGTTGTTTGTTTATGATAACTTGTTGCAGTTAAACTCTTTTTTTCTAGTGGCTCCTTTAGCTGTTTAAAATTTTCATTTAAAGGCTCACTGCTGCTTTTCAGCTGTGAGTAACATTTCTGCAGTTTGTTCTAAGTAGTGGGGATATTTGTAGCGTTTCCATATTCAGGCTTGTATTTGGACCTAGTGTTTGTGGAGGCTGTGTGTCTGAGCACATAATTCAGGGACATCTTGTTTTAGCCAAAGCCATCAGGCATTTCAGTGAGAGAGAAATGTTTGAGGTCATTGGCTGACTGAGGTCTCCTGGACTACAGCTTAGACTAAGCACCTCACTGGTTCTTTTGAGATTTCTTTCTTAAAAGCTGTCTCAGGTTTCAACTTTCTGTTACCTAAGAAGCTCAGTTGTGAGTGTTCAGCCATTTTACAGTGAGCTAATCGAAGGAAGGACACTCAGCAAACTCGGAGCTACAATATATAACATTAAGTATCCTGTTTTTTGTTTATTTTGTTCTTTATTTCTTTGTTGTTTATAGCACTTTGTGTACTGTGTATTTTTTCTAGCTAGTTTCACTGTGTGTGAGGTATTAACTGGAAATTGTCTACTCTTATTAAGCATCTGTTGGGTTGTTTGTTTATGATAACTTGTTGCAGTTAAACTCTTTTTTTCTAGTGGCTCCTTTAGCTGTTTAAAACTTTCATTTAAAGGCTCACTGCTGTTGGTATAGTGTTTTTATAGTTGGTGGCTTTGCAGTTGCCCGCCCCTAGTGTAAATGTGATCTGGGACCCTCCTCCCAGTCTAGTGTCATTACCTCATTCTACCCAGTACAGGGAGAGCATTTGAGAAGGCCAATCAGCTTAGTTTCTGCTACTCTTTTCTCTCTTTCCTTTCTCTCTTTCCAAAAAAAAAAAATGTATCTGCTTTTACTGTATTTATGTTTTTTCCTACTTTATTTTGCTTTTGTGTCATCTTAAAAGTACTCAATTGTATTTATTACTGCTTGATGTACCTCATTCTAAGCCTTTTAGTTTATGCACCTGGGCTTCAGACCAGTTTTACATTAGGAAGGTTTGTGGTCTGCACTGTAGTGGCAGAACAGGTAGCTTACATCCTTCTAAGTTGGAAACTGCTGATTGAGGGCTCAGTGTCTGCTATTCTAAAAGTGTATTAATTCTGGTTTAAGCACTTGGGCTTGAGTCCAGTTATTTTACATTAAGAGGGTTCGTGTTCTGCACTCTTGTGGGAGGAGAGGCTGGACTCTGTCCTTCTGAGCTGGGAATTTCTGGTTAAAGCTTATAGTGCCTGCATATTTGAACTGCTTCTTACTGAAATTGGTACACCTCGTTTGCTGTAGCATAGACTAGATCCAGGCCTGCTGAATCTAGCTTTGTTTGTATAACTTGAGCACTAATCCAGGCATTCTTTAAAGTATTCAGTTGTATTTATTACTGCTGGTAGTAACTTGATTAGAGTGCAGCTATCATTTCTAAGTCTATTGGATTAAGCACTTGGGCTTCAGACCAGTTGTTTTACATTAGGAAGGTTTGTGGCCTGCACTGTGGTGGTAGGACAGGTAGCTTACATCCTACTAAGTTGGGAACTGCTGATTGAGAGCTCAGTGTCTGTTATTCTAAAAGTGTATTAGTTCTGATTTAAGCACTTGGGCTTCAGGCCAGTTATTTTACGTTAAGAAGGATTGCGGTCTGCACTCTTGTGGGAGGAGAGGCTGGACTCTGCCCTTCTGAGCAGGGAATTTCTGGTTAAAGGCTGATAGTGCCTGCATATTCTAACTGTTTCTTACTGAAATTGGTACACCTTGTTTGCTGTAGCATAGACTAGATCCAGGCCTGCTGAATCTAGCTTTATTTGTATGCTTGTTGTTTGTTTATTTCCCTGAAACGCTAATTCCACTTAAAATGAGGCCTTTTAGCACTTCTGTGGATCCCTAGTGATATCTGCATTGCTTACTGTGCTTATTTCCTTGTTTCACTTGAAAGAAAGATACTGTTTGTCATTTTTGCATTTAAGTTACCTGTAAAACATTGCATTTAAGTTACCTGGCACTTGCTCACTAAAGCAATTATATAAGTCAGCTCTAAAAAATTAAAAGCACTACACCTTCACAAACTCCCCTTGAGTACCTTGTTCCCCATTGGCCCTTTGTTTGAATTATAAAGGAATTCCCAATACTATTCTAGCATGTCCAAAGGTCAGTTGTCAATCTCCTCTCCGGTCCAGCTGATGAATCTGGGAATCTTGAGGCAATGTTACAACTGCCTCATGTACACAGACAACCCTCTCCTCCTCCCAACAAATTCCAACACATGTGAGAGATGCAACCATATAGCCAAACTGGAGGCTAAGCTCTCTCAACTCAGTACTGGCGTAACCAGTCAGGAGGAGAAGGAAACCACACTCACTACAATTCCAGTCTCACATAGACCTACCACGACAACAAACCAAACACATAAACACACAAAAACATACTCGGAGGCTCTAAATAAAAATCTGCCTAAGCAGCAGAGACCTCCAAAGCAGACACCCAAGCAACCGCTACCCCAAAACAAAACACGTGCAACACATAGCTCACAAAGCCAGTGTGCCGAACAGTCACAGCCCTTAAGACTAAACAACACACCTGATACACTTGTAATAGGTGACTCTATCGTCAGGCACACTGACGTCCTGCTCACCAGGCTGAACAAGGAGAAGGTCACGGTGAGCTGCCTGTCGGGCGCTAGGATCCGCCACATAACACAAGCACTCAGGTCACTTCAAGGCAAGTACAAATATGACTCAGTCATTGTCCATGCTGGTGTGAATGACCTGAGACGTACCTCCCTGGACTACATGAAAAGAGACATAGAGGAGCTCTCTGAGCATGTAGCCCAGGCCAGTATGACCCTGACCTTGAGTAGCATCTTACCCTCACCAAGAATGATGCCACAATATGAAGACAAGATGATCAATTTCAACAATTGGCTTAAGTGTTGTTGTCATTCAAAGGGGATCCAATGCCTGTCAGCCTGGGATGACATGCTCAACAAGCCACGATGCTTCGCTAGGGACGGCTTGCACCTGTCACCCCTGGGCTTTCGGATATTGGCAAAGGCTCTTGCTACCCCCATAGTGTCTTTTTTAGGCAAGGCTTAAAAGACAAACCAACCTCCATAGGTATCACAAGGGATAAGAAACTAAGAGTAATGCTACTCAATGCCAGAAGTCTAAACCTCAAGATGCACACACTCGAAA
Source organism: Protopterus annectens (assembly GCF_019279795.1). NCBI lineage: Eukaryota > Metazoa > Chordata > Ceratodontiformes > Protopteridae > Protopterus > Protopterus annectens. The sequence goes on along the minus strand of NC_056746.1, from coordinate 1,278,113,094 downwards.
CTCTCCTTAGCATGGAGAACATCGATATCTGTGCAGTAACAGAAACCTGGTTCAAGGCTCCTGAGAGCACCCCAGCACTACCAGGTTATACCTCATACCATGCTTTTCGGCCCCAAAACTTGGACCGAACCACAAAAGGAGGGGGAGTATCAATATTCGTCAAAGATACCCACACCTCCAGGTTGGTGGCACAGCACGAAGCATCAGAGACTATCCATGTGCAACTAACTGTGGGTAAAACTGCCTTCCAGTTTATAGCCTGCTACAGACCACCCTCCCAAACACAGGAACCCCACTTGGCCTTCCTGAGAATACTGGAAAGTATGAAGGTCTCTCCAAACACCATTATATTGGGCGACTTCAACTACCCAAACATAGACTGGGAGCATTACTCTAGCTCCAACACCCTAGCCCAAAGGTTCCTAGAATTTATAAACTCAAATGCTATGGAACAACTTGTTACCACTCCCACAAGAGGGGAAAACATACTGGACCTGATCATCACCAACATGGGGACACTATGCTCCAGACCAAAAGTGTATCCCTCACTGGTAAGATCAGACCATAAACTAATCTCACTGGATATTCACATCCCGACCCCACCCCTGCCCAGAAAACCACAGTGAAAAACTTCTCTAAAGCAAATTTCACACGCCTCAAAACCGAGGCGAAATCCTTCAAAGCCCCGGCCTGTGGAAAATACGGCCAAGACCGCAGAATCCTTTATAAACGCATTCTATGAACACCTTCAGGAATGCATGGATCATGCAATCCCAAATAAAACCAAGACCCAATCCTCCAAAGGCAGACGTCCTGTATGGTGGACCCCAGCCATAAACAAATTATACAATAGAAGGAGGAAGCTACTACATGATAGAGCAAAATCCCAAAAAGGGAAGCCATCTCTGATCAGTATTAGCAAAAAACTACGGGCACTCATAAAATCGTCTAAGGCCAGCTTTGAGAGAAAAATTGCACAGGACACTAAGGATAATCACAAGGCTTTCTTTAGTTATGTTAGGAACCTGGGTGGGAATTCCCAGATATGCTCAGAATTAGTCCAAAAATGACAAAAAATACACCGAGCCCACAGACATTGCCAACATCCTAGCTGACAGGTTCAGTGCAAACTTCTCCCCCTCTCCCACCAAAAGGGCAAATCTCTATCCCAACAGAGTGCTGCCCCTGACATCTCAGATGCTCAGGTAAGAGCCGCCCCCTCCAAAGCAAAAAACACAGCATCAATGGGACCAGATGGTGTCCCAGGCTGCATCCTACATGAACTCCAAGAAGAGCTAAACCCAAACATAAAACTACTGTTCAATCTTAACCTTACTACAGGATATGTACCCAAAGAGTGGCGTACAGCAACAGTGGTCCCTCTCCACAAAGGTGGTGCCTCAACGGATCCTGGAAACTATCACCCCATAAGCCTGACTAGCTTGCTCTGCAAAGCTATGGAAAGGATCATCATGGACCTCATAACTAAAGATATTGGGGACCTACAGACACTGGATCCTACCCAGTTTGGCTTTGTTAAGGGCAGATCCTGCCTCTTAAACCTGGTTGATTTCTTTGAAACAGTCACCAAGGCCATTGACAAGGGGAAGGTGGTCCACACAGCCTACCTGGACCTCGCAAAAGCCTTCGATACAATACCCCACTCGGGCATTATAGATAAGCTCACCAGCTTAAATATAAACCCCTATGTCACTAGATGGGTTGCAAACTGACTCAAGGACAGAACCCACATGGTTAGAATTGGTGGAGCCATGTCAGACTCCAAACCAGTTACAAGTGGCGTCTCACAAGGCTCAGTCCTGGGATCTCTCTTGTTCGGTATATATTTCTCGGCAGTACAGGCCAACACGGAAGGACTGTGGCTGACCAAGTTCACAGATGACTGCAAACTGGGCACCATAATCAACTCTCCAGCCGACACAAGCATCCACCAAAAGGGCCTCATAGAAACAGACAAGTGGTGCCAGAGCCATGGCCTCAAGCTAAACGCCAAAAAGTGTATAGTCATCCCCTTTGGCAAAAACAAAGTGCCCACAAATTACCACATAGGTGGCAATCCATTAAGTACAGAAGAAGTCATTAGGGACCTGGGGACCCAAGTTGATAGCAATCTCTCATTTGACAACCACATGGCCAAAGTGGTTAGAAAAACATTTTACATAGCCCACCTAATCATGAAGGGATTCACATCTAGATCAGGGGAGGTCATCGTACCTCTTTACTCATCCCTCATCAGGCCCATAATTGAGTACAATGCCCTTTTGGGATGTACCTTACCAGACACCTGCAGCAACTGGAAAGACCCCAAAAGTACCTCACCAAGAGGATCAAAGGGCTCAAACAGATGCCATATGCTGCCCGGTTAAAGAAACACCAGCTCTACTCAGTGGCATACCGCCTGCTCAGAGGCGATCTGTGCCTGACGTATAAAGCCATGTCCAACCCGGAATTAATGGACATGCTGCACCTCAGAAAATCCAAATCCCATCGAGCTACGAGCTCGAGAGACTTGAACCTCAGCACTGAAATAAATAGGACATGCTGGAGGGACAGATTCATAACCCAGAGGCTCCCTTCACTCTGGAATAAAATCCCAGTCCAGGTTAGGCAGAGTCCCACATTGACTCTCTTCAAGAGGAATCTTGATGAGTGGATGGGAGATCGTAGGTTTACCCCGGCTATCACTTCTGTGTCACTGTTAGACAGAGGCACAGTATACTAACCTCAAAAAAAGGCATAGCAAAATTAATTTAAAATGGGTGGCGAAAGCCAAACACACTCTGGCTAGGCTTATAAATGCCCTAGGGCAGATAGCCTAGTATGAACCTATGAACCTATGAATACCAAATTTTGAAGCACCACAGGAAAGAACAACTGGTTTATTCACATCATAGTATTGCAATGTAGGTGGGGTGGCAATGTTCTGCTTAAGGTCATCAAATGCCTTCTGATGATGTTCCAGCCATGAACATTCAACATTTTTGCATGTTAACTCTCTCAAAGGTGCTGTCAACTCACTGATGTCTGGTATAAACTTGCCTAAATAGTTGATCATGCCCAGAAAATGCTGTAAACCTTGGACATTATCTGGTGCTGATATCTCTAAAATAGCTGTTTGTTTGGTTGGGGCATGTCTTAAGCCTGTACTTATAAAAAAAATGACCTATGTACATAACTTCTGGAAGTCTGAATTTACACTTCAGAGGATTTAACTTCAAGTTTACTTCACATGCTCTGTCTAGAACTTTTTGAGGTTTCTGTCATGCTCTGATTCACCATTACCTCCAACTAATAGATCGTCTACTATTATGGCACAAGGATAACCTGAAAAAAATTGTTCCATTGCACACTGAAAGACTACTTGCAGAATTTATTACAAATGGAATTCGTAGGAATCCGTATTTGTCAAACAGAGTACCAAAAGTAGTTAGAAATGAAGATTTGCGATCAAGCATCACTTGTCAAAATGAACTCATTGCATCCAAAACAGAAAACTTTTATCTGCACTTTTTTTTCAAAAAATACAGTATTTAAATTGATTTTAACTGTGTTGCAGGAATATTAACTGAACTGGAAGTTCTGACTCTGCTCTTCAGTTAGTCCCACCCACCCTCACTGTTTTTGTTTTGGTGTTAATCTTAGTGGCCTTGAAACTGCCCGCCCCTCTTGTAAATTTGTGTTTGGATACCCCTTCTGGGCCCATCTCATTTGCTCACTCAACTGAGTGCAGTGAGATCATATTCTGATTTCAGGCACTCCTACTGTGTACAAAGAGAGCATCTGGGAAACAGAAAAAAAAAATTTAAGCTTGTTTCCTGCCTTTCCTGTTAAGTGGTATAGACTATTTGTGGGCTTCTGAGCCCCCAAGCCCTTCTGTGTTGGAGGGAAGCCTTCTAGCTTAGTTTTTTTTTCTTATAACTAGCCAGTTTTCTAGTTTCAGCACTCAAATCTGTTGCTTTGATCTCAGCACTTGTTCAGAAAAAAAAAAAAAATTCATCTGCTTTTACCGTACTTGTGTTTCTACCTACTTTATTTTACTTTTGCATCATCTTAAAAGTACTCAGTTGTATTTATTACTGCTTGGTGTAACTCATTCTAAGCCTTTTGGTTTAAACACTTGGGCTTCGGACCAGTTGTTTTGCACTGAGAGGGTTTGTGGTCTGCACTGTAGTGGCAGAACAGGTAGCTTACATCCTTCTAGGTTGGGAACTGCTGATTGAGGGCTCAGTGTCTGTTATTCTAAAAGTGTATTAATTCTGGTTTAAGCACTTGGGCTTTCAGGCCAGTTATTTTACATTACGAGGGTTTGTGGTCTGCACTCTTGTAGGAGGAGAGGCTGGACTCTGCCCTTCTGAGCTGGGAATTTCTGGTTAAAGGCTTATAGTGCATGCATATCTGAACTGCTTGTTACTGAAGTTGGTGCACCTTGTTTGCTGTGGCATAGCCTGGATTCGGGCCTGCTGGATCTAGCTTTGTTTGTGTAACTTGAGCACTAATCCAGGCATTCTCTAAAGTATTCAATTGTATTTATTACTGCTTGGTAGTAACTTGATTAAAGTGTAGCTATCATTCTAAGTCTTTTGGATTAAGCACTTGGGCTTCAGACCAGTTGTTTTACATTAGGAAGGTTTGTGGCATGCACTGTAGTGGCAGGACAGGTAGCTTTCATCCTTCTAAGTTGGAAACTGCTGATTGAGAGCCCAGTGTCTGTTATTCTTAAAGTGTATTAGTTCTGGTTTAAGCACTTGGGCTTCAGGCCAGTTATTTTACATTAAGAAGGTTCATGGTCTGCACGCTTGTGGGAGAAGAGGCTGGACTCTGCCCTTCTGAGCTGGGAATTTCTGGTTAAAGGTTTATAGTGCCTGAATATTTGAACTGTATCTTACTGAAATTGGTACACCTTGTTTGCTGTAGCATAGACTAGATCCAGGCCTGCTGAATCTAGCTTTGTTTATATGCTTGTTGTTTGTTTGCTTGTTATTTCCCTGGAACGCTAATTCCACCTAATACGCGGCTTCTCAGCACTTCTGTGGATCACTAGTGATATCTGCATTGCTTACTGTACTTATTTCCTTGTTTCACTTGAAAGAAAGTTACTGTTTGTCGTTTTTTGCATTTAAGTTACCTGTAACACATTGCACTTAAGTTACCTGGCACTTGCTCACTAAAGCAATTATATAAGTCAGCACTAAAAATTAAAAGCACTACACCCTCACTCCCCACTGGCCCTTGTTTTCAATTATAAAGGAATTCCCAATATTATTCTAGCATGTCCAAAGGTCAGTTGTCAATCTCCTCTCTGGTCCAGCTGGTGAATCTGGGAATCTTGAGGCAGTGTTACAACTGCCTCATGTACACAGACAACCCTCTCCTCCCAAAAAATTCCAACACATGTGAGAGATGCAACCATATAGCCAAACTGGAGGCTAAGCCCTCTCAACTCAGTACTGGCATAACCAGTCAGGAGGAGAAGGAAACCACACTCACTACAATTCCAGTCTCACATAGACCTACCACGACAGCAAACCAAACACATAATCACACAAAAACATACTCGGAGGCTCTAAATAAAGATCTGCCTAAGCAGCAGAGACCTCCAAAGCAGACACCCAAGCAACCGCTACCCCAAAACAAAACACGTGCAACACATATCTCAAAAAGCCAGTGTGCCAAACAGTCACAGCCCTTAAGACTAAACAACACAACTGATACACTTCTAATAGGTGACTCTATCGTCAGGCACACTGACGTCCCGCTCACCAGGCTGAACAAGGAGAGGGTCACGGTGAGCAGCCTGTCGAGCGCTAGGATCCGCAACATAACACAAGCACTCAGGTCACTCCAAGGCAAGTACAAATATGACTCAGTCATTGTCCATGCTGGTGTGAATGACCTGAGACGTACCTCCCTGGACTACATGAAAAGAGACATAGAGGAGCTCTCTGAACATGTAGCCCAGGCCGGTATGACCCTGACCTTGAGTAGCATCTTACCCTCACCAAGAATGATGCCACAATATGAAGACAAGATGATCAATTTCAACAATTGGCTTAAGTACTGGTGTCATTCAAAGGGGATCCAATGCCTGTCAGCTTGGGATGATATGCTCGACAAGCCACGATGCTTCACTAGGGATGGCTTGCACCTGTCATCCCTGGGCTTTCGGATATTGGCAAAGGCTCTTGCTACCCCCATAGTGCCTTTTTTAGGCAAGGCTCAAAAGACAAACCCTCCTCCATAGGTATCACAAGGGATAAGAAACTAAGAGTAATGCTACTCAACGCCAGAAGTCTAAACCTCAAGATGCACGCGCTTGAAACTCTCCTTAGCATGGAGAACATCGATATCTGTGCAGTAACAGAAACCTGGTTCAGGGCTCCCGAGAGCACCCTAGCACTACCAGGTTATACCTTATACCATGCTTTTCGGCCCCAAAACTTGGACCGAACCACAAAAGGAGGGGGAGTATCGATATTCATCAATGATACCCACACCTCAATGTTGGTGGCAAAGCACGAAGCATCAGAGACTATCCATGTGCAACTAACAGTGGGTAAAACTGCCTTCCAGTTTATAGCCTGCTACAGACCATCCTCCCAAACCCAGGAACCCCACTCGGCCTTCCTGAGAACACTGGAAAATATGAAGGTCTCTCCAAACACCATTATATTGGGTGACTTCAACTACCCAAACATAGACTGGGAGCATTACTCTAGCTCCAACACCCTAGCCCAAAGGTTCCTAGAATTTATAAACTCAAATGCTATTGAACAACTTGTTACCACTCCCACAAGAGGGGAAAACATACTGGACCTGATCCTCACCAACATGGGGACTCTATGCTACAGACCGGAAGTGTATCCCTCACTGGTAAGATCAGACCATAAACTAATCTCACTGGATATTCACATCCCGACCCCACCCTCTGCCCAGAAAACCACAGTGAAAAACTTCTCTAAAGCAAATTTCACACTCCTCAAAACCGAGGTGGAATCCTTCAAAGCCTCTGGGCCTGTGGAAAATACAGCCCAGACAGCAGAATCCTTTATAAACGCATTCTATGAACACCTTCAGGAATGCATGGATCATGTGATCCCAAATAAAACCAAGTCCCAATCCTCCAAAGGCAGATGTCCTGTCTGGTGGACCCCAGCCATAAACAAACTATACAATAGAAGGAGGAAGCTACTAAATGATAGAGCAAAATCCCAAAAAGGGAAGGCATCACTGATCAGTATTAGCAAAAAACTACAGGCACTCATAAAATCGTCTAAGGCCAGCTTCGAGAGAAAAATTGCACAGGACACTAAGGATAATCACAAGGCTTTCTTTAGTTATGCTAGGAACCTGGGTGGTAATTCCCAGATATGCTCAGAATTAGTCCAAAATGACAAAAAATACACCAAACCCACAGACATTGCCAACATCCTAGCTGACAGGTTCAGCGCAAACTTCTCCCCCCTCTCCCCACCAAAAGGGCAAATATCTATCCCAACATAGTGCTGCCCCCCTGACATCTCAGATGCTCAGGTAAGAGCCGCCCTTTCCAAAGCAAAAAACACAGCATCAATGGGACCAGATGGTGTCCCAGGCTGCATCCTACATGAACTCCAAGAAGAGCTAAACCCAAACATAAAACTACTGTTCAATCTTAGCCTTACTACAGGATATGTCCCCAAAGAGTGGCGTACAGCAACAGTGGTCCCTCTCCACAAAGGTGGTGCCTCAACGGATCCTGGAAACTATCGCCCCATAAGCCTGCCTAGCTTGCTCTGCAAAGCTATGGAAAGGATCATCATGGACCTCATAAATAAAGATATTGGGGACCTACAGACACTGGATCCTACCCAGTTTGGCTTTGTTAGGGGCAGATCCTGCCTCTTAAATCTGGTCGATTTCTTTGAAACAGTCACCAAGGCCATTGACGAGGGGAAGGTGGTCCACACAGCCTACCTGGACCTCACAAAAGCCTTCGATACAATACCCCACTTGGGCATTATAGATAAGCTCACCAGCTTAAATATAAACCCCTATGTCACTAGATGGATTGCAAACTGGCTCAAGGACAGAACCCACATGGTCAGAATTGCTGGAGCCATGTCAGACTCCAAACCAGTTACAAGTGGTGTCCCACAAGGCTCAGTCCTGGGACCTCTCTTGTTCGGTATATATTTCTCGGAGGTACAGGCCAACACGGAAGGACTGCGGCTGACCAAGTTCGCAGATGACTGCAAACTGGGCGCCATAATCGACTCTCCAGCCGACACAAGCATCCTCCAAAAGGGCCTCATAGAAACAGACAACTGATGCCAGAGTCATGGCCTCAAGCTAAATGCCAAAAAGTGTATAGTCATCCCCTTTGGCAAAAAGAAAGCGCCCACAAATTACCACATAGGTGGTAATCCATTAAGTACAGTAGAAGTCATTAGGGACCTGGGGACCCAAGTTGTATAGCAATCTCTCATTTGACAACCACGTGGCCAAAGTGGTTAGAAAAACATTTTATATAGCCCAGCTAATCATGAAGGGATTCACATCTAGATCAGGGGAGGTCATCGTGCCTCTTTACTCATCCCTCATCAGGCCCATAATTGAGTACAATGCCCCTTTTGGGATGTACCTTACCAGACACCTGCAGCAACTGGAAAGACCCCAAAAGTACCTCACCAAGAGGATCAAAGGGCTCAAACAGATGCCATATGCTGCCCGGTTAAAGAAACTCCAGCTCTACTCAGTGGCATACCGCCTGTTCAGAGACGATCTGTGCCTGACATATAAAGCCATGTCCAACCCGGAATTAATGGACATGCTGCACCTCAGAAAATCCAAATCCCATCGAGCTCAGCGCTCGAGAGACTTGAACCTCAGCACTGAAATAAATAGGACATGCTGGAGGGACAGATTCATAACCCAGAGGCTCCCTTCACTCTGGAATAAAATCCCAGTCCAGGTTAGGCAGAGTCCCTCATTGACTCTCTTCAAGAGGAATCTTGATGAGTGGATGGGAGATCGTAGGTTTACCCTGGGTATCACTTCTGTGTCACTGTTAGACAGAGGCACAGTATACTAACCTCGAAAAAGGGCATAGCAAAATAAATTTAAAATGGGTGGCAAAAACCAAACACATTCTGGCTAGGCTTATAAATGCCCTAGGGCAGATAGCCTAGTATGAACCTATGAACCTATGTACCTATAAAATACAGTGGCATTTGGCATTTCAGCTACAACTTCCTCAACTGTGCTCATTGGATGATATGGCCTTTTTAATGCTTTGTTTAAATCTCTAGGATCACTGCATATTCTGATTTCATCTGAACCTTTCTTATGAGCGGCTACCATGGACGACACCTATTCAGTTAGTTCTGTGACTGGGCAAATCACACCTTTCTATTGGAACTCTTCTTGCTGGTCTGACTACTGGAGTGATCTCGGGATCTAACTTCATAGAATACACAACTGGAAGTTTGCCCAATTTGTCATCGAAAACATCAGAATACTCTGCGAAAATGGCTTCAGAAAAACTTGAACTTGGAACTGCACTCACATCATGAACTTCTTTAGCAAAAGAAAGCAGATTCATTCTCAAACTTTCTTTGAGACCTAGTAAAGATTGCACTGGTCCTCAGATTATGTAGAATAATAAGGTGTAACATTTCTCAACCAAATAAAATGAAAGTATTACTGAACCTTCGGTTTGAATTTCTTCACTTTCATACGCAACAAGTCTCGCACTGCTGGTTACACTGAGTTGTTCATTAGTTCACTTTTGCAAATGTGTCCACTGATATAGCATTACCCTTTGACCCAGTGTCTACTTTAAGCTCTGTGGATTTTTCATTGATCCGAACCATACAAAACACTTCACTCCTTCTTAATAAGTTTACTGCATCAGCTCTTTCTCCAAGTACTGATACACCATCCACGTAGAAAGCTGACTGTTTCAGCTCTACTTGATCAACTTGCCTTTTTTGTGTGACCTTTTTTTACAACTGAGGCTTACTTGATTTGCAAAACTTTTGGAAATGGTTCCATTTTTTACACTTGTGGTATTTCTGACCATATGCTAAACACTTCTCTCTTTTAGACTCATGATTTGCACCACAATTGCGACAGTTAACAATAAAGCTAGACTTGGGTTTTGCTGACTTACGTTTGTGTTGCACTGAGTTGGCGGTGAAGCTTGCACTTTTTCTGGAATTTTCTGGAAAGCTTCGCACCTTCTTTGGAAACCCTGTGGCTGCCCCTTGCTTAGGCCTGTTTCTGTTTGCCACTTGTTGCATATTATCTACGTTTGCTCCGGAGCTCATCGAAGTCATGCTTTTGTCACTTGCAAGCATGTTCATTTGTCTTTCTGTCACCTCATGGATCTGGCAAATCTCTATTGCTTTGCTTAATGTCAAATCACTGTCACAAAGTAAAATGTTTCTCACTGCAGCACTATTAATATCATACACAAGTCTGTCTTTTATCAGCTCATCTTTCAAATCATCAAACCAACAACTTTTAGCTCTGTTTCTCAAGTCAGTTATATAAGCTGGAAATGTTTCCCCTGGTTTTTGATTTCTTGTGTAAAACAAATGTCTCTCTAATGTAATGTTTGTCTGGGGATTGCACATTTCTCTGAACTTGCGTTTCAAGCACTCAGGGTCTTCCCTTGATTTAGCTTGCACAATGATATGGGGGTCTGCACCTTCACCTTCATACACTGCTGGTGCATATACAAATGAATGATCTCTTGCTATGGCCTCAGATTCTGCTAGATTTAGCAAAATGAATGCCTTGGTGCATGTCTCTTTATCATCATAAGATGCTCATAAGATGCTTGTATGAAAATATCGTACTCTTGTTCAGATATTCTCCAGTTCCCTGCAATATTCTGATCAAATGCAAGTGGTTCAGCTTTTTGAAATCTGTCTGCCATATTAACACATACCAGTGAAGGGTACATAAGTAACTGGCATAAACACAATTTTTCAATGCTTTTGTACTCTGTACTTATACTTTTTCTCTTTAGGCATATCGGAATTGTGCAAGTGAACAACCTTGTAGTACTTTTCAAATAACTAGACTTTACAAAATAAACTTCTTGGGCTTCTCAATACTTTATTGCACTTTGCAATATATCGTGTCAGATTTCTCGATGCTTTACTGTACTTTGTGAAGTAGCTTTTCAAATTTCTCAGTGCTTTACTGTGCTTTGCAAAATATCTTTTCAAATTTCTCGATGCTTTACTGTACTTTGCAAAATAGCTTTTTTAAACTTCTCGATAGTTACTGTGCTTTGCAAAATAGCTTTTCAGATTTCTCGATACTTTACTGTACTTTGCGAAATAACTTTTTTGGGTTATCTACGCTTTATGAAACTTTGCAGAATAGGTTTTCAGACTTTTCAATGCTTTATGAAATCTTTGATTGGTAAAGGCAGAAATGCTAAAGTAATCACTTGGAACTTTATCTATAAATGCAGGAATGCTACAGTCATACGCCATCACTTGTCAAAGTCATCACTTTAAGAAACATTTGAGAACTTTATGATGCAACTGAGCAATTTATGAGCACTGTAATACTCTTGTAATCTTTAGTAAGAAACACCTTTTATCAATGCAAGAAAAATAACAAGCAACTGTACAATGCGAATAAATCGAACTTCTGTTGCCCAAATTCAATATCTTTTGAAGTAGTTGCACATTGCAAATGACGACATGCAATACACTGAAATGTCGCCAAAATGTCAGTACCTTGCTAGGTGACACTATACAGTACAAGAAACACTCTTGTAATGGCGGCACTTTGCAAATAGACACACTCAGCACAAGAACTTTTCTTCAAATAACCATGCATTGACTGGATTACATGAAATAGTTGCACTTTGCACACAATGAACTCTTTGAAATACATGCACAGTAATAAGCACACACTGTAAACAATTTTACACACTCTGACATACTTTGAATAACTTTAATTATGCCCTTGATACAATACAAAATCATAATTATTCCCAAACACAGCACTTTGCCCAAAGACAAGCAGTCACCTTGTTTTATTCTTGCTTACTGCTCCCTTTTCTCTTTTCATAATATTTCCTTTTTGCTTGTTTAAGCCCTTATTTATGCCCAGTGTACTTTTCTTGTGCTTGTTTTACTCTAAACATGCCCCTTAAACATGCTTGTCTTGCCTTAAACATGCTCGTTTTGTACTTTAATCATCTTGTCTAATACTTTTATCATAAACATTTTCTTTAGTTAACAAACTTTTGTGAACTTTCCGCTTGCCTGATAATGCAGTTTGTGCCTTGTAATGCCCTTTCTTGCCTCTTTTTGCAGTGAGTATATAATTCGTATTATTTTCCGTTACCTTTGATTCTTTCTGGTTGTGTTTGCACTGTTTTCTCTTGGTTTTACCT
>NC_056746.1:1278005670-1278090670 GCF_019279795.1 Protopterus annectens | reverse complement strand
TCTGGATTTTATAATGATGTTGTTGATGTGAAGACTTGTAATATTGCTGCAGAACAGGTATATTGGCCTTGCTGTAATTCTGTACAGAGGTTGTGAAAAAAATCAGTTCTAACTCTTACAGCTTATATTAGATATAAACAAGCATATGCACTCTATGTTTATCTAGTGTATGTGTACAACTAAATAAAAATATACCCACAGTTTGCACAGGTACTAATTGCAAATAATGAATTCACAGGCCGTACACAACTTCTGAAGTTAAGTGAATATTCAAAACTTGAGCTTGGTACCCATTGATATGGATTAGAAAAGACACTTTAGCAGATTTGATGATGTAATTGCATCAAAAACAATTCTGAGTGTTCCAATGCCTTCTTCTGTATTTTGCTGTAATATATAGTTTGCAATAATTTTTCCTGGTTTTTTTTGTTATTTTTGATTCTGTATTGCTCCACCTCTGTGTAATTCTGTGTGGAATACCCTTTGACCTTTGATGTCATGTAAGGCCTACCACTAAGGCTCTCAGTTCAGTGTGTGAAAGTGATTTTGGGGATTGAGGTGTTTTTTTGTAGTGATAGCAGTGATGCCCAATTTGTCCTTTTAACTTCTGATGTTGGAGTCTTAAACCCTTACAAGGAGAGCCCTTACTTGAGCTCAGCAGGAGGTTCAGATGGCAGCAATGTTAATTATGATGAGGCTGTGTGGCCTCCACCATACCGCACTGAAAGGAGTCTGGGAAATCATAAACAGTATGAGTTCAGTCTCACTTTCGATAACCACATCGCCACAACAGTCAGGAAATCCTTCTATGTGGCACACCTCATCACTAAGGGCTTTTCATCCAGAAAAAAGGAGGTCATTGTCCCACTGTACTCATACCTCATTAGACCCACTATAGAGTATAATGCCCCATTTGGTATGCACCTCACAAGACATCTGCAACAGCTGGAAAGGCCACAGAAATACCTCACTAAAAGAATCACAGGCCTTAAGCAGATGCCATATGCTGACCATCTAAAAAAACTCCAGCTATACTCTGTGGCATATCATCTACTCAGAGGCAATCTCTACTTAACATACAAGGCCATGTCAAACCCTGAGTTGTTGGACATGCTCCACTTAAAGAAATACCAATCCCTCAGAGCCGCATGCTCCAGGGATCTAAACCTTGTCATCACAATGAACAAAATATGCTGGAGGGATAGGTTCCTGACTCAGAGACTCCCCATACTCTGGAATAGACTGTCCATACATGTCAAGCAGAGCGCATCATTGGCCCTCTTCAAAAGGAACCTTGATGATTAGATGGGAGATAGGAAATTCACCCCGGGGATCATGTCAGTCGCCCTGCTAGACAGGGGTCCAGAGAAGTAAATATTGTGGGAAGAAATATCCAGGGAATTGTTATGGCTAGGCTTGCATAGACCCTAGGGCCAATAGCCTAGTACCAACCTATGAACCTATATAATGAGTTTCTTTTGCTGCTGATTTCAAAAGAAATGTGTTTTTTTTAAACTAGTGAAAGTATTATTTTCAATTTGTGGTCACACAGTTGTTTTTGTTAATGTTTTGAGTGACAGCAAAATATGTACGGGTAATGGTTTAGTTTGGTATGTAGGAGAGGAAGTTAATGAGTGGTATGGATCTTTCTGGAATGTGAAATTAGGAATGAGCACTGTAATGCTGTGTCTCACACATTGTTTTACACGCAGGCACAGTTTTGTGCACACACACACACACACACACACACACACACACACACACACACACACACACACACACACACACACACACGCACACACACACACACACACACACACACATATATGCACACCATTGCTCTTTGGCAAGGGAGGGAAAGTCGGTGCATTAATTAAATGCCTTTTATGTAATGTTTTTATTTTTTGAAGAAAATGTTGTACAAAACTATAAGACAGTTATGTAGTGCAGTTTGCAAGGGAAGGCTTATTCCTGAAAGTATGTGGAGGCTGAAAGAATAGGATCATAGGATCTTAGGAAGTTACTAGGCTAATGGCCCTAGGGCCCTTACAAGCCTAGCCAAGTTGTACCCTTATTTCCATGATCAGCACCTGTTGCCCCTGTCCAAAAGGGACACAGATAGAGCCCATGTGGTGAATTTATGGTTCCTATCCAATCACCCAGATTACGTTTGAAGAGGGCCACTGTGGTGCTCTGTTTGACGTGAAGTGGGAGTCTGTTCCAAAGGTGTGGTAGCCTCTGGGAGACAAATCTGTCCCTCCAGCAGGTTCTATTAATTTCACATACCAGGTTAAGGTCTTTAGAGTGAGTAACCCTTGTACCATTTGACTTGCAGATATGCAGCATTTCCAATAAAGCAGGGTCAGGGATTGGCTTATATGCAATGTAGAGATCACCTCTGAGTAGTCTGTATGCAACAGAATAAAGTCTCAGTGATTTTAGATGATCCACATAGGACAGATGCTGAAGACAATTAATTTTCCTTGTGAGGGACCTTTGTGGTCTCTCCAATTACTGCAGGTGCTTGGAAAGATGCATACCAAAAGGGGCGTTGTACTCAGTTATTGGCCTGATGAGGGAAGAGTACAGGGAGGTTATAACTTCTTTTTTACTTATGAGATGAGCAATATAGAATGCCCTTCTTACCACTGTGGAGACATGGTGGTCAAAGGTAAGGTTGCTGTTAACCTGTGTTCCTAGGTCTCTCACCACTGAGTGTGTACGTAAGGTGTTGCTATTGATGTGGTAGTTAGCAGGAACATTGCCCTTACTGAAATGGATGATGATACATTTTTTTGCATTGAGTTTAAGGCCATGACTTTGGCACCAATCATTTGTTTGTGTAAGACCCTCTAGTAGGATGTTGACATCATTTGGAGATTCTATGACTGCTACCAGTTTGCAGTCATCAGCAAACTTTGTCAGCCACAGAACTTTAGTTTTTGCTTGTACTGCAGAGAAATAGATTTCAAACAGTAGAGGTCTCAGGACTGATCCCTGTGGAACACCACTGGTTACAGGTCTGCTATTGGAATTGGATTCCCTATTTTGACTATATGGGTTCTATCAGTGAGCCAGTTAGACACCCATCTAATGATATAAGGATTGATACCTAGCTGGGTGAATTTGTCAGTGATGCCTGAGTGTGGGATAGTGTCAAAAGCCTTGGCTAAGTCTAGGTAGGCTGTGTGCACAGATTTCCTCTCATCCAGGGCCTTGGTGACTGTCTCGAAGAAGTTCACCAGGTTTAACAGGCATGATCTCCCTTTGACAAATCCAAAATGAGTAGGGTCAAGTGTTTGGCGATTACCTATATCTTTGTTGATGAGGTCCATGATGAGTCACTCCATGGCCTTGCAGATAAGGTTAGTAAGGCTAACAGGTCTACAGTTCCTGGGATCAGTGGAAGGGAATAACGGCGGCCATTTCCATTCGGCTGGGATGAAGCCAGTGCTTAGATTATGATTGAAAAGAATACCTAATAGTGCTGCTAATTCTTGTTGGAGCCTATGTAGGAAGTAGCCTGGGATGTTATCAGGTCCCATAGATGCAGTATTTTTGACCTTAGATAGGGTGTTTGCAACCTGCTCTTTGGAGACACAAGGTAAGGGACAGATGGTAGGGATGTTATGGGGTACATGTGGTGGGTACAGGGAGTGAAGTTTTCACAGAACCTGTTGGCCAACAAGTTAGCTATGTCCACAGGCTCATTATATGTATTATCATTAACTACCAGTTTGGCACAAATCTGGGCCTTTCCTTTTATGTTACGGATGTAACTAATGAATGTCTTATGGCTGTCTTTAGTTGAGGAAGCTAATTTGGATTCATAGTTTGCTTTTGAAGACTTCAGAAGAAGTCATATTCACTTGTTTAAGCTAAGGAGAGAGTGTTTCCAATTTAGGGCTTGTTCCCTCTTACTCTTAAATAGCAATTTCTTCCTCTTATTGTAAAGCCTGTTAATGGCATTTGTCCACCAGGCAGGTTTGCTCTTCCTTGAGGAGCTTATTTTCAGCCTATCAGGATCAGCTGAGTCCATGCAGTTATGCAATACAGGTGTTTGTATAAAGCATTGGTATAGAACTCTGCATAGTTGACAGTTCCATCTGAGGGGGAGGCACAGTGAAGCTATTTATACCATTCCATAAGAGGTTATAATCTGCTTTGGAGAAGTTTTTTAGTTTAGTTGCTGCTGGGGAGGGGGGTCAGGAGTGATAGTTACTTTAAATTAGACTTATATGTGGTCAGACCTCGCCAGGGAAGTCCTCACAGTGGGGGTGCTACAGTTGCCCCCCCTATTGGTAAGCACCAGATCCAGGATGTTGCCCCTTGTAGGAATGTCAACCAGCTGGTCCAGGCCTTTTGGAGTAAACAAAGTCAAGGGACCTTTGGGCAGGTGAGTTTGAGCTCAAGTAATTCACCCAGTCAATGCTAGGTTAGTTAAAGTCACCAAAAACCATGGTGTTCGGATGTATCTTGATAGACTCAAGTAGATCCAAATAGGCAGAGTGGGTGTCCTGATTCATGGAGGGGGTTCTGTAGCTGGCAATGACTTGAATAGGTGTCCTATCAACAGTTAATTGCACCTGAAGTGTCTCTAGGGAATTATGTTTAACTAATCTGGAGGTGTATTTATCTTTAATGAATATTGATCTATCGCCTGCTTTACTTTTCACACCATCAGTTTGTGGTATGAATGTGTGGAAGGAGGTGTAACCAGTATGGCTGGCGAGCTCTCCACAGCCTTGAACCAGGTCTCCATGACTGCACAAATATCTGTGTCTTCCAAGGTGAGGACTGCTTCCAGTGAGTGCAGTTTTGAGTTAAGACTCCTATCTTTTAGCAGCAAAATCCTGAGGTTGTTTTTAGATGGAGTTTTAACATCAGGTATTTTGTCTTTGAGACACTGCCTAAAAAGGCACTATGGGGTGTCAAGAACCTTAGCCAGTAGCAGAAATCCCAGGGGTAACAGATGAAGACCATCTCTGGGGAAGCATTGAGGCCTCTTGATTATGTCATCATCCCAGGTGAAGGTAAAATGCTGCTTAAGGCTAGGGACATACCTGCCTGAGGCACACAGTCCAAGAGCTCAGTCATGTCTCTCTTTATGTAGTCCAGAGAGGCATGTCTCAAGTTGCTCACACCAACATGGACTGTGATGGAGTCATAACAGTACCTGTTGTTGAGAGACTTGTGTACATGGGTGATATGGTGTATCCTGGCACCTGACAGACAGCTAACTGTGACCTTTTCCATACCCAGCCTAGTGAGAGGGACATCTGTGTGTCTCATGATGGAATCATCTATAACTAATATGTTTGGTTTTGTGGTTTGCCATAAGGGTTTGACAGGTGAGACACTGGTGCATGAGCTATTATGTGTATTTATGTAGGTATGTGTAATGTGGGTTTTGGTAGAGTAGGAGATGAAGTGTGCATGCTGACAACCCACTCGTTGTCATATGTACTGACTGGTGTGTGAGAGAGCATGGCTTCAAGGTTCTTAATATAGCTTTATGTCTCACACGATGAGACATTTTTGTGGACTAGGAGTAGAGGGTTATCAGTGAACATGAAGCAGTTGCTACACTGCCTCAGGATGCCCATGTTGACTAAGCTGGCTGGAGAAACTGTGGGAAATTGTCTGTCCATAGTGTTAGGTAAATTTATATGGTCAGGAAAAGAGGTCACACTTAGGAATGGCTAGTGGGTGAAAAGTGTGCTGGTACCTCTGAGGCAAGGCTTAATGTCCCACCTGACAGTAGAATAGGGCCACAAAAAAACCTCTGGAGAACCACAAGCAAAGTGCTAATGGGAAATTTAACAAGTAAAACGTTTGCATCGATAACCACCAATGATGCATGATGGTACACTACACGCAAACAAGCACAGACATGGGGCTTAAATAAAACAAGAAATAACCCTTTTAACTCAAACTAGCCAATAAGAACACACTCTCTGATCTCTAGTCCAATCATCATCGATTAGATGGGACCCAGACAGTGCTCTTCTCCCATAAGGGTGCAGAAGGACCATTACCAACAAAGATGGATTGAATTTGATCCTCAGAAGTTACAAAACAGATCCAGAAACAGTAAACCTGGAACTGGGCTATGCTACACCTGAACTACTACAGTATACAGTAAAAATGTATTAAAAACAATTCAGACAATTCAAACAGACAGTAGAATGCAAATACAGATTAAAAGTGCAATATAAGAGCAAAAACACAGGCATAGTGGAATAATGATAGTGCTGGGACTATAACTGAATAGATTATGATGTCCACCTGGGAGTCACATATGAAATATAAAGCAGTGTTATGTTAAATCTCTGCATGTGTGTGTGTGTGTGTAAAAACCCAGTCAGGGACATTCTGGAATGTTCTGGACAATTGAATGGTATGCATAGCATAACTAACATTGTAATGCGGCTTAGACACCTGAAAACAATACATAAATGAGTTACTACTTCCACAGAAACAAACAAAACCAATTTGTATAATTTTTAAAAATGAACTGTAACAAGCTACTGTCAGTACAACACACTGATACATTTCCAGATTCCACAAACTTAATGGTAACTCCTTGAAAGTACTGCTGTGTAAAATAATAAAATACAAGTGCAATACTGATTAGATTGCAAAACTGAATGTGAATGCACTTACATTGGTTTTATCCTGTCATAGCTGAAACCCAGAAAAAAATAAGAGCGATTCTCAGGAAAAAAGAGACTGCCATGTCTCAGTACTAGTATTTCCAGCTCTTCTCCAGCATCATTTACCTAATATGATGTCATGCTGGGAGGGAGTGAAGTTTCACAGAAAAATAAGCTTCACAATGCCTATGGAAGGTCTTTCTTGAGAGTTTGACAGTTTCATCTAGAAAATAAACAATTCCATTAAAGAGAACACCCATAACAGTTACCTCTACAGTAAGTAATAACTGCTATTCCAACCAATGCAAAACAAAGCCAGAATGCTTTAAAAAGTGTGACAAATCACTTTAAATAGCTAAGGAGTTGTTCGTGTATACATTTTTTAATATCTGACACTGCAGATTAAATGGCTAGGAATCTAAAATTTGTTCGATGCACACAACTTCCATCATCATGAAGATGAACAATATACATTTGTCTCCATTGCTTGGGAACATAGAATGTAGTAATGGATCTGTTAATAACTATTGTTACTGGTTAGGCAACTGTGTCTACAGCCAGACATAGAAAGTCCAGGAAGATATATCAGAGGAGCAGGTGATGTAGATTTAAGTTTCATAGTAGTAATTTGTTTTATTTCAGAAACTGACACTGTATAAACATTGAAAGTTCTATCTCAAGGTTTGATCTATATATTCATATAAGAATTATGCTGTTTTAATAAGTAAGTGAAAGTCTACCTACTATTAAGTGGCAGCCAGGGAACCGAACCTACTTTGATTTTTCTTCTCTGCACCGAGAGGCCAACGAGTTTAACATGTTTACAAATGTTTGACTGAAAATTTGTACTGCATTATCTACAGGGAGATATTTTTGTGGATTCTAGTTACATCAAGTGAATAAGCAGTAAAAACATAGGTTTTTGAATACTAAGTAAAGATAAAAAGAAAAAAAGAAAATAATATAGCAAAGTCATACAATCAGGCTCTTGCAAAACCTTCCCCGACAAATTCAACTTTCAATTCAAAAATTGTCACCTTTCTGCAGCTCCCTAATCAACAGGAATATCAAATTGCACATGAAATACCTTGTAACTCTTGTTTTACTTCATACGTTTTGCAAACACACAGTCTCAATGAATGCTGATGCTAAGGTATTATTTTTGTATGTATCTGGCATTATACCTGATAAATGATTGGCAGTGATAATACAATATATGCACTCTGCTAACTTCTTGCTTTGAACTCAAACTGCCCTTTCTGGAATCTTGAGTCATAGTGTTAAATGTACTGATTTATAGAAATGGCACTTTTCATCTAAATTATTTCTTCAAACTGATGATTAGAATGCAGCTGAATAAACATATGTCTGCACTGGATAAGATCTTTTCTCATAGCAATTAATTAATCTAATTCAAGCTCTAGTGATGGCTTCTCAGTTACCTGTTGAAATGATGTTCCTGTTTTCGAGCTGCTCCTGTTATGGCCATTTCTGAGAGCAATACTGCTCTCCACCAACTTCTCAATTGGTTGAGAAAAATCTCTCTTGCTATCAGGAACCATGTGCTACTTCCTGGCCTTTACATTCCCTTTCATGGACAAACAAACTCATATGCACTGACACAACACTGAATATCCTTAGCCAGGCTACATTTTCGAACTTAGTCCTGTATGTATGCTATCTAATTAACTATATCTAAGTACTAGTGCATACATTCTACTCTCAAATTATACCAGTCTAAGTTTGACATCGCTTCCTTGATAACTTGTCAATTGTGTGCTAATGAAGCAGGTAAAATTCTGAAGATGTGTTATTATACCATGATCCCCCCAAAACGTGCACGCTGATTGGCCAGGGTGCCCGTTGTAAATCGAGTTATACTAATGGAAAAAGGTCCGGTCGCCCGGACTTTTTTCCATTAGTATAACTCGTTTTTTTAAAACACTGTCTCGCTATGTTAAATGGGTTTAACATAGCGAGACAGTTTTAAAATAAGCAACGGACATCTCCGTTAAACAGATATTTAACATAGCAAAACACTAAAAAAAAAGCAACGGAGATCTTGCTTTCTCCGTTGCTTTTGCCCACAGCTCTGATGTACTGCGCAGGCGCGCAGTACATCAGAACTGCCGCGGATGCCAGACATCTGCGGAAGGGCAGTAAACAGGCATTATACTATGCCATTATTTAAGAAAAGTAATAGTTTCTTTTCTTAAATAATGTCATATATAGCAATAACCACGCCTGGGTGTGGGTAATGCTAAATTTACCCACGGTTGGCTTTGTTTGGTCCCTCGGGCTTCACCCTTGGGACCCAACCACACCAACCGTGGGTAAATTTAGCATTACCCACACCCAGGCGTGGGTTATTGCTATAATAGACCATGCATAAGGATTTCCTAATTGAACCTCATTAAACAGTACTAAATACTACTTCTTGGAAATTATTTAATTTCAGATCCAGAGAAGGTGGTGCATTTTAATTTACATTGGTTATACACTCTTTATTAAAGTATATAAGAAATTAATTTTTGACAATAACAGTATCGTTTTTCACAACCATAGTTTCAGTGTATAAGACTGTATACCATGACTTGTTTTAATTGTTAAATCTTGCCTTCACTTACTGGTGTTACTAATAACTTATATAAGACATTTTTTGTTTACTTAAGCATCAGATTTATTTACTTTAATGAGTTCCGTAGTGGTACCATATATAAAGACACTCAAGGTACAATGCTTGTAGTTTTGACTATACTTTCTTTTTTGACCAGTCTGTCTCTTCCAACTCTGTGGTCATTCTTCTCTGCCTAAATTTATAGTATTTTGGTGCTTTTTCAAACAATCTGGGTCTGTCCTCACACTGCAAACCAACATCTGCTGTGCAGCAGCTTCTACTCAAGCTCTTCACACAGGCACCTTAGCAACAGAAAAGCAAGTAAAAAGAGGGAACATTAAGGTGCATTTCCAACTTATACCACCAATTGTGCTTAGTGTCTCACATCTCTTTTGAGGCAAGAGGTATCTCTATGGCTGCTCTTTGCTTGACACCTCCTTTTGAAGCACTTCCATCTTAATAGATACATTTCCTTTATGGTGAGCCTATTCCATTAAAGTGGTACAACGACGCACTGCTTTACTGTCATACATTTATTAACATCGCTTCTTTTCTCCAAGCTCTCATTTCTAAACAACTTATGCATCTGTACCTTTCCTATTGACCTCACTAATACACACAGGCCTTGGCTGATTAACTCCCAATCCAGTGGGAGTTCTGTCCCACTTCGCACCCCTCTGACTCCCATTTGTCCAGTCACCCCCAGACAACCTATTATATTTGCTTGGATCTCCACCCACTGTTACACCACCAAGACACACCTCTTAAAAAGACTGCACCATAAAATTACATAACCCTCTTATCTCACTTCCCTCATAGTCAGTACTATAATATTACTGAAGTCTTAACTCCCACTTACAACTTCCTGTACAAACACAACACACATAATATATATATATGTTCCTCTTTCTACAACTTATCCTGTTCTACCTCCTCCATCATCTTTCCTCTTCACCTCCCTCACCCTTACTACCAATAACAAACTTCTTCAAAAAACACTTACACAGCCAATCATCATATCACTATGCATTACCCCTACTTCCATAACTTCCTCACCAACAAACCTCCACCAAAACCCACAGTAATCAGACCAAACCTATTTCCCAGCTCACCACTGTCAGGCTCACTTTCCGTATGATTACTAAGACTCAGAAACCTTTTTCTCTCAGCCTAAAAACATCAAAGACTTCATTCAGACTATCATCCATAATCTTTATTCTCCTTCCTAATAATAACATTGAACCCAGCCCAGGCTTAACAACGTCCTTTCCTCAAAATCAGTACTACTCCTTTCATAAAGTGGTTTGTGCCCTCCTCAATGCACATAGTATGAGAAACAAGCTAGACCACATAAGTGCTTTTATTTCCCAGCACAACATAGACATTCTAACAGTCACCGAATCCTGGATCAAAAGAGACTCCTGCTACTTCTAACACTTTCTAACCTCCTACGAGAATGCCAGTGATGCCAGACCAGGCAAGCAATCAGGTGGAGCCTCTCTAATTTTCTACAGAAATAACCTAAACCCAAAAGTCATTGCCCAAAGAAACTCCTCCTCAGACTCCAGTCATAACTGGATTCTCCTAAAATTTTCAACTCACAAAGGCAAACCACTGCTGATAACTACAATGTCTACTGCCCTGTTTCCCTAGGTAAATTCAAATCACTCATCACTAACATTCTTAATAACTGTCCCAAAAATAATGACATAATCATTTTTAGGTGACTTCAGTCTTAATTATCTTGGTCCTCTGTCATCTGACTTGGGTATTTTCCTAGTTAACCTTGGTCTCCTTCAACTCATAAAAGAACCAGCAAGACCTAACCTCAGGTCTCCAAACACTCCATACTCGACCTGATTTTTCAACCACACCAAACTCCATTGACAGCATTATCATTCTGTCACCATCGCTAAGTGACCAATGCTCAGTCACCTTTACAGTTGTCAACCATCCTATAAAATGACCACCAATATTACAAGCCTTCAGAAACCAGAGTAGCACAAATAGAGACAAACTCAGAGACTTTTTTCATAGCCCACAAATGGAACCATATACTCTTCTGACCCTAATGCAGCAGCTGTAAGCCGAACTTACTTTCTACAACAACTGCAAGACAAATTCTTCACACTGATCCACAGGCTTTATAAACCTACCAAAACTGAATGGCTATCCACTGAACTCAAACATCTTTTAACTCTAGGATGAAGCATGGCAAAAATAGAAACAGAGCCCCACAACTGACAACTGCAACTTCTTTATAGTCTTGTATAACCTAGCCAATAAGTGCATCAGAAGGCACAAAAGACATTTCCAAACAAAGAAACAAATTATCCTCTTATATCCTCCCATACACGTTGGAAAGAGGTTAACTTACTTACAGAAAGAAAATGTTGACATGATATGCAGTCTGCAAACACCATTCAGTGTGGTATAGCAAAATTATCTCTAGAGGATTTACTTAAAGAATTTAACAATCTCCCATCAATAATCTCCACACTTCCCTCAGACCATGCATTGCCCAACCACCAACCATTCATCTCCCTCTTCTACTTTAAATGCATATATCCCAAAGAAGTCTCTGTTCTATTTGAAAATATTTCACTGACAGCCCTCCTGGATCTGACAACATACACCCCTGGTTCATATATCACTGAAGACAGCATCAACGTATTCCTATCACCCACATATATAATGTTACAGATTTTGAAAACTGCTCTAATTAAACCCTTCCTGAAGTTAAAAAAAATACACCTCTCATTTCTGCCCAATATCCATCTTCCCAATTCTGGGCAAACTTCTTGAAAAGATAGTCTACACCCAGCTCTCACTCTGTATCCAGTAGTACCACCTGTTCTTCTCCAAAGAACATGGATTCTGACTAGAACAAAGTACTGTGACAGCACTTTGATCCCTAACTGATGACATTCTACCAAACTCTGATAGTGACCACCTTACAGGTGCCCTATTTACAGACCTGACAAAGGCATTTCACCTCTTTGATCACTATCTTCTCCAAAACAAATTAATTGAAATTGGTATCAGTCCAAATGCTGCTCCCTGGTTTAACAAATTCCTTACTGACAGGCATTGTATCCTTCTAATCAGAATCTGCAGCTGTTACCAAAGGTGTACCTCAAAGATTCATTCTTGCCCCCCGTCCTCTTTTCCATATTCATTACCAAACTTCCTTGTGACCTCCTCATCTTCCACTTATCCTCTATGGTTGTGACATGGTCATTTACTGATCAGGTCACTCTCACACCAACATTCACTGACAACTCCAGTCAGACTTACATGAACTCTGCTGATGGCTCATAAACCACAAGCTACTTCTCAACCCCACTAAGACCAAAACTATGCCTTTGGAACTGCAGAAAAAATTCACCAAACACTTGCCTCTTTAACTATCTTTGACCTACACAACAATGCCATAGAGGCAACCTCCACCTTCAAATACCCAGGACTATGACTTGATCAATCACTAAAGTTCCATTTCCTCATAGAAAAAGTGAGAGCCACAATAAACTGCCTGTTTTTCTGAGCTCTCGAAAAATCTCACCTTTTCTGCCTCAACAAGCCAGAGCAGCCAATGGCAAATGAGTTCTCCCTTTTCAACTTTAAGATGGGCTCACAATTTTTGATTTTTGCCTCCAAGGAAACATTACAACACTCCAGACTATCTTTAACAGCATCAGACAATTCATTACAAACTCACCTTTCTGTGATCATCATTGCATCAGCATAGAAAAAGCCAAATGGCTACCCATAAAACAAAGATCTAACCTACTTTTAGGATCCAAACTCTACAAACTACTCCAACTCCATACATTTACTCCCCTTGCAGCTAGACTTCATGAAAAAAACTCCAAATAAAACCCGATACACTACTCACTAGCCACACCAATTCTCATTACCCCTGGAATCAAACTCCACAGCACTGCACATGCTCTGTCACACCTGCTCTCATTATCCCTAGAACCAAACTCTACAACACTGCACAGCTCTGTCACACCAGCTCTCATTATCCCTAGAACCAAACTCTACAACACTGCACAGCTCTGTCACACTAACTCTCATTATCCCTTGAACCAAACTCCACAGCACTGCACATGCTCTGTCACACCTGCTCTCATTACCCCTAGAACCAAACTCTACAGCACTGCACATGCTCTGTCACATCAACTCTCATTACTCTAGAACCAAACTCTACAGCATTGCACATGCTCTGTCACATCAACTCTCATTACTCTAGAAACAAACTCCACAGCACTGCACATGCTCTGTCACACCAACTCTCATAACCCCTAGAACCAAACCCCACAGCACTGCACATGCTTTCTCCTCTCAGACACCTATTCTTTGGCAAGTTCTCCCCATTGACATTAAAGAAATCAGGTCAGAAGAAGTTCACTTGATTTGAGTGTACGAAAGCGCTCACATATTAAAGTTTTAGTTTGCCTTTGGAGCTGTGACTCATTGTTATTTATTTTATTAATACTATACATGTGATAATTCTATAGATTTAAAGGATATCAATAATAGAAATTTTATAAAATACTTAGCTGCTATTTTTAGTCAGAACCAGGCTTTGTGCTTCCAGAATGACATCCTAAAAACAGTCTAATAAAAAAAGAAGTTATGTACTCACCATAATGTTCCATCTGAGTAGGTAACTTCATTTGTCTGCAACCTGTGCGTATTGGATCCGATTCGGATCTGAGCCGGCAGCTTTCCAAGCTAAAAGATCCGAGCTCCAAGCTCCTCCCCCTACCCACAATGCCCTGCCATCTCCCTCTAGCCCTCAGATCGAGTTTGCCAGAAAAAAGGCAATAGGAAAATTCTATAACCCAGGAAAGGATTACAATACGTTCCAGTGATGTCAACTGAACAAGGACATATCCTGATCCTTTGATAATGAACTAAGGGTCCGGGGGATGGAGGGAGGGTCGGTTGCAGACAAATGAAGTTACCTACTCAAATGGAACGTTATGGTGAGTACATAACTTCTTTATCTGAAGTAGTTAACTTCATTTGCTCAGCAACCTGTGGGACAGAGTCCCCAGCTACCAGCAACTCGGGAGGCCCTTATGGAAGGATATTCCATAGCACTGCAGTGCCAAAAGATGCACGTCCTCTTGATATTAAATCCAATTTATAATGTGTAATAAAGGTATGAGAGGAAGCCCAAGTAGCTGCTGAGCAAATGTCATCCAAAGAAACCCTTGACCAGAAAGCAGCAGAAGTAGCCATAGATCGGGTAGAATGGGCTCGCACTCCCAGGGGCTCAGGACGACCAGAACTTTTATATGCGAGGAGAATGCATTGGGAAATCCATCTAGCTAAGGTTACTTTAGTGACTGGTTTTCCCAGACAGGATTTTGCAAAGGAAACAAAAAGTTGATCAGATTTTCGAAGATCTGCTGTTCTGTTTAAGTAAAAACATAACTGTCTGTGAACATCCAGGCAATGAAGTCTGTATTCTCCTCTGTTTTGGAAATAAGAAGACAGGTAGATTGATGGACCGGTTGATATTGGCTTCTGAAGCCACTTTGGGCAGAAAAGAGGGATTAGTCCTGAGGGAGACCCTGTCTTTATGAAAGGTGATGTATGGAGGCTTACTGCAAAGAGCGTGAAGCTCCGATATCCTCCTAGCAGAAGTAATGGCGATCAGGAAGACAGTCTTCCAAGATACATATTTTAAGTCGACTGAAGCCGCGGGTTCGAAAGGAGGCCCAGTCAGAGCTTGAAGAACTAGGGTAAGATCCCATGGAGGCACTGCATCTTTAATAGGGGGTCTTAACAAAAAGGTTCCTTTCATGAATGTTTTGCAAATCTTGGAGGATGCTAGGGGCCCTGAACTGTTTCCAACATGGTAGTGTGAAATAGCTGCCAACTGAACTTTAATAGTAGAAGCACTAGCTCCTTGATGAAAGGTATGGGAAAGAAAGTCTAGAACTGCTGGGATAGGAGCCATGAAGGGGTCCAAATTCCTGTGCTCCGCCCAGACAGAGAAATGTTTCCATTTACTCTTGTAGATTTTCCTGGAAGACGGTTTATGGGTGGCCACCAGGATGGTCTTAACCGAGGAAGATATACCGGGAGTCCTAGCCATTAAGGGAACTGGATCAACCAAGTTGAGAGCTTGAGGTACTCCAGGTCGGGGGTCTTCAATCCTAAAGGATGAGAGATCAGATCCGGATTGGGATCTAAGATCCAGGGAGGATGTACTAGATGAGACCACAGGTAAGGGAACCAGGTTTGACGAGGCCAGAATGGGGCTATGAGGATAACTCTGCTCCCCAACCGACGAGCTTTCTGCAAGAATTTTTTCATCAATGGAAGAGGAGGATAAGCATACAGAAGACCGGAAGGCCAAGCATGAACTAGAGCATCTCTGGGGGCTTCCCCTGGTGGGGGAATCAGAGCAAAGAACTCACTGCACTTTGTGTTCGAAGGCGAGGCAAAGAGATCGCAGCAAGGTTGACCCCATTCGAGGAAGATTTGTTTCGCTACTGCTGGGTTCAGAGACCACTCGTAAGGTGAGAGGATTGTTCGACTCAACCTGTCCGCCAAGATGTTTGACCGACCCGGAATGTGCGTTGCTATGAGAAAGCGGTTGGTGGAGATCGCCCATTCCCATACTCTCATTGCCTCCCTGCAAAGTGGATAAGATCTGGTTCCTCCTGTTTGTTTATGTACCAGACTACCGACATATTGTCTGTTTGAACTGCAATAGTTCCTGGAGGAAAAGGGGATGGAGAGCCTGCAACACTAGAAGCACTGCCCTCATCTCCAGGACATTGATATGCCATGAGATCTCTGTGAAAGTCCATGTGCCTTGGACGAATCTGCCCATGCAATGCCCCCCCACCCAAGGAGAGATGCGTCCGTGGTCACCATGACTTGGGGAGGGGGTATAACGAAGGGGCGGCTTCAGGGAATACAGGTCTTTCCATACCTGGACGACTGACTCCTAACCGCCCTCACCAGGCATCAACTCTGCTCAGGCAGGGACTACTTCTAACATCTAGCCTGCCACCTAGGGATCACGATCAACCACAAGAAATCCTCCCTTCAACCTACTCAAATTTTAGAATTCATAGGGGCCAGGATAGACACTACACAATCCAAAGTCTGTCTGACAGTGGACAGACTTTGCAGTCTAAGCCTTCACATTCTAGACCTCTTACAATCGTCAGCCCTCCCAGCGGAACTAGTCCTGAGGGCCCTGGGATCCATGGCAGCGGCCATCAATCTGTCACCTTTCACTTGCCTGAAGATGAGAATCCTTCAATGGACAATGCAAGTTCAATGGTCCATTCTTTTTCACCCCCTGTCTACACCTATTCCCCTCAGCAGGATTTGCAGAGCCATCTTCTGTGTGGAGACATGCGAGAATGGGTGTACCTTCATTGAAGGTTGTATGTCAGGGCCGGCAACTTGGCACATAAAAATCTACTGCCAATCATTAGTGGACTGGAGTTCCACTGTGGTGACCCCTAACTGGGAAAAGCCGAAAGACACAACAACAACAACTAAGGTCAAGAGAAGATAGGAGTCTCTCTCTTGCAGTTCTTGGGTATGATTTAGTACCTGTCAAAATGTATGTGAAACCTTTAATCATGTCACTGAGGAACTTCCTTGAGAAAGTTGTCGTAAAGTACTGGGATCAGTCACAGGATGGAAATCTTTTGTTCTTAAATAAGCACTTGAATAGTTAGCAGGATAGAAACAAATTCTGAATCAGGGATGGAGACTCCACCACAGCAATAATATGACTTGACAAAGCCCATGGCATTGCAAGTTGTTGCAACCGACTCTACCACTGCAATAATATGACTTGCCAAAGCCCATGGTATTGCAAGTTGATGCAGTCCTCTGAAGCATCAGAGCAGCACTACTGCATGTGAGTCAAGCTGTCGCATATAGGTCAAGAGTTACAAAAGATGCGCTGATGCAATATTTATAAAGTGAATAAGTATTACTGGGTATTATGCATTTTTGCAATAAGTTCTAATGATACAATTATAGCAGACTATTTACTATAATAAACAGTCATAAACCATTACAGAACCATTTTTTATAAGCCATTCCATAAAACTGTTGAAATTGCTACTATTTCAACAGTGGTTTGATTTAAAACTTATTGTACCATCTGACATGAATAATAGGGATGTACTATCCAGATCATAACTAAAGAAACTCGAAGAAAAAGTCCTATAACAGGATCTCAAAGTCACTTCAATACTCACATATTTATCAATTCCTTCAGAACAACTGTCAGAATTTCTTCAGCATAATGAAATGATGTAGGTGTTACAGCTGCTGAGAAATATGACACTGACAGAAGAGCCAGATGACAAAATGAAGTTCCATTACCAATTCAAGTCTTCTGTACTTATAATGATGAAGTTCAGTGGTTACAAAAGCTGATGTTCAAACTGGCATGATGATCTGACTCACCTATGAAAACTCCCGCTATAACTACATGAAACACATCCAGGAATTGTTAAGTGCAAAGAAAAGACACTTGATAGTATATATTGTTCTAATATGTACAAAGATATTTATTAAAAGATTCCAAATCAGTATTGCGTATCACCAAAGCAACTCCAAAAATGTCATGATCCCTCACAGAATTCCTGGAGTAAAGTTTCTTCAGTTCTTTTTTTCCATTTAAGGATATTCATTGTCTTATTTGTACTGATTGTAATTCAAGGTATCTATAACACTACTAAAGTCATTTTTTTTCTTTACATCCTTATCACAGATAATAGTCTGCAGTTTAGTAGGTTTGCATTTTATTTTCATGAGATTGGGAGTTCCAATAATATCCATCTTCACGATTCAACTCTGTAATGAGTATCATGAGAAAATATGTTGCCATCTTAATAAACCATATGGTATTGTATCAGTGTGACTATGTGATCCATGCATTGAGGAGACAAATTCCTGACCGTGATAGTAAACCATATGGTATTGTATCAGTGGGACTATGTGATCCATGCATTGAGGAGACAAATTCCTGACTGTGATAGTAAACCTTATGGTATTGTATCAGTGGGACTATTTGATCCATGCATTGAGGAGACAAATTCCTGACTGTGATAGTAAACCCCATATGGTATTGTATCAGTGGGACTATGTGATCCATGCATTGAGGAGACAAATTCCTGACTGTGATAGTAAACCATATGGTATTGTATCAGTGGGACTATGTGATCCATGCATTGAGGAGACAAATTCCTGACTGTGATAGTAAACCATATGGTATTGTATCAGTGGGACTATGTGATCCATGCATTGAGGAGACAAATTCCTGACTGTGATAGTAAACCATATGGTATTGCATCAGTGTGACTATGTGATCCATGCAGTGAGGAGACACATTCCTGACTGTGATAGTAAACCATATGGTATTGTATCAGTGTGACTATGTGATCCATGAATTGAGGAGACACATTCCTGACTGTGATAGTAAACCATGTGGTATTATTTCTTAGTCACAGTGTGATTATGTGAGCCATGCATTGAGCAGACATAGTCCTGATTCTGACAGTAAACCATGTGGTATTGTGTTTTAGTCACAGCATGACTATGTGAGCTATACATTGAGGAGACATAGTCCTGATTGTGATAGTAAACCACGGGGTATCGTGTCTCAGTCACAGCATGACTATCGAGCCATGTATTGAGGAGACATAGTCCTGATTGTGATAGTAAACCATGTGATATTGTGTTGATGTGACTATGTGAGCCATGCATTGAGGAGACACAGTACTGACTGTGATAGTAAACCATGTGGTATCGTGTCTTAGTCACAGTGTGACAATGTGAGCTATACATTGAGAAGACACAGTCCTGATTGTGATAGCAAACCATGTGGTATCATGTGTGTGACTATGTGAGCTATACATTGAGGAGACACAGTCCTGATTGTGATAGTAAACCACGGGGTATCGTGTCTCAGTCACAGCATGACTATCGAGTCATGTATTGAGGAGACACAGTCCTGATTGTGATAGTAAACCATGTGGTATCATGTGTGTGACTATGTGAGCTATACATTGAGGAGACACAGTCCTGATTCTGATAGTAAACCATGTGGTATCATGTGTGTGACTATGTGAGCCATGCATTGAGGAGACACAGTTTTAATTGTGATAGTAAACCATGTGGTATCCTGTCAGTCACAGGGTGA
This sequence comes from Protopterus annectens, assembly GCF_019279795.1. Classification (NCBI taxonomy): domain Eukaryota; kingdom Metazoa; phylum Chordata; order Ceratodontiformes; family Protopteridae; genus Protopterus; species Protopterus annectens. Next base: position 1,278,071,193 of record NC_056746.1, on the reverse strand, counting down.
TTATGTGAGCCATGCATTGAGGAGAGACAGTAGAGCAACACTCTGAAGAAACGACCTACAAGTGAGAAGATTTAAAAAGCATAGTGATTCTGGCCAGGTCAAGCAATCAAGACTTCTTCAAACTTCACACTTCATTCAACGATTTTTTTTTTATCACAATATACTTCCCCATCTTCTAAGGTGGTTTCTCAAAATTGTCTCTTTCAGAAATAATCTAATGAAGGTTGTGACATTATATTTTCATTGGTGCTGTTTATCTGAAGCTGGGGATGGAGCCTGAGATTGGCAAAGATGTTCCATTTGAGTGCAACTACAGTATACATGAGGAAAGAAACGGAGAGAGAAAACATAATCCAAGTAACACAGGATGCAACTGAAATTGAACAGGAGAGCTTTTAGCTTTTTATTTTTAGTTTTATAGCCACAGGGAAAAGGGCAGGGAAGGGGAGGTAAAGTAGGTTCTTGTACTTCATTTCTGCTTTATTAGAAAATTGACAAGGAATTTCTTTAACCACTGACTGAGGATAGCATTTTGTGATGGACAACTGCCACAGAAACATAGTAGCATGAGGAAAAGAGGCTATGCTGCATGGAGGAAATTCTGCCCTCCCCAAGATGCAGTAATTTGGAATGTTGATTATATAAAGGAAGGGAGAAAAGGGAGAACATGCGATAAAGTACTCTGCATGGGTGCTTCGGGAGGCATTAAGCCAAAAGAAAATAAATGTGTCATACGCTTGTACAAATATTTTTCACATCATTTGCTTTGCAAAAATAGAATTCATACAACTGCCCTCCCTGCTTTGCTGAAACACAACCTAGATCCCATTGTCTTAGCTTGAGCTTATGAAAGGAGAGGATAATTGATAGTAGCATAACTGCTCTGTACACAGACATTTTATTAAATCATGGACTGTAACTGCTGGCTAATAGTTTTATTTTTTTTATTTTTTGGCACATACACAGACTTCTTTTCAGAAGTGCAGGGCCTGCAATTACAGGTCTTGCAAATTCTGAAAGTAAACAGCAGTTTTAAATTAATATAGTGAATGGCAACATTCATCATACTACCATAAAAGGAACTCATTTTTTTTAAGTTGGGCTTTGCTCCTGCACCTGCCTTGACATGGGGGTGGGGGTCTCCCCCTCATAGCCTCCTTACTTATAGATCCAAGATCCCTATGATTTGGAGTTGGGGCTGTATTGTAAGGTACCACAACATCATAAAGAGTATACATTGTCTCTTTTTCCACACACGGTCTTGCCGTTCAGAGGCTCACATATTTATTCATCAGAATTTCAAGGCTTCCTTTCTATAGCTTTCCAGCAAGAGAGGTGCTCAGAATCCAGGTAAAAAACAGATTTTGCAGATGAAGGCCCACATTCAGCCATATTTAGATAAATGGGTGTCTCCCTGGTCCTTGGCTTTTGTCCAAGATCTTTCTGTCCAAACATTTAAACTATCCTACTCAGTTCAGACTATTATATCATATGGAGGTGATAGCAACGCAAACTAGTATCGAAACACAAAACTACCACATTACCCACACTGGCTTTATAAAAGTAAACTAAAAACAAGCTGTCATTACTGGTTCTGATGAAGTCTTAATGAAAGATATTGTATGACGAAAGTGCTTAACCAGATTTTTATTTTCATTTTTAAGTGTTAAAGTGATTATTTCCTGCATCCTGGGACTTACTTCATAAGCATGGATCCTATTTTTTAGTCGAACTAGTACTGACAGATGGTCTGTGTTTTTCATTCCCCTAACATATATATATATATATATATATATATATATATATATATATATATATATATATATATATATATATATATAGGTTCATAGGTTCATAGGTAGGTACTAGGCTATCGGCCCAAGGGCCTACATAAGCCTAGCCAACAAGGTTCCCTGGCTTACGCCACCCAAGAAAGTTATTTTCCTGTGCCACTGTTGAACAGAGACACAGAAGTGATCCCTGGGGTGTATTTCCTATTTCCCATCCACTCATCAAGATTTTTCTTAAAGAGTGCTAATGAAGAACTTTGCTTGACACAGATGGGTAGCCTGCTCCAGAGTATGGGAAGTCTCTGGGACAGAAATCTATCCCTCCAGCATGTCCTGTTTATTGTGTTGACAAGGTTTAGGTCCCTAGAGCATATAGCTCAGAGGGATTGGAATTTCTTTAGGTGTAGCATGTCCAACAGATCTGGGTTTGACATAGCTTTACATGTTAGGCAGAGATCACCTCGGAGTAGGCGATATGCTATGGAGTAAAGCTGGAGTTTTTTGAGGCGGTCAGTGTAGGACATTTGTTTGAGGCCAGTAATCCTCTTTGTGAGGTACTTCTGTGGCCTTTCCAGCTGCTGCAGATGTCTTGTGAGGTACATTCCAAAAGGGGCGTTGTGCTCTATAATGAGTCTAATGAGTGTCGAGTAGAGGGGAACAATGACCTCTTTTTTTCTGGATGAGAACCCTTTTATGATTAGGTGTGCCACGTAAAAGGACTTCCTGACTACTGTGGCACTGTGACTAGCAAAGGAGAGACTACTGTCCACCTGGGTCCCAAGGTCTCTTATCATGCATTCGGTGTTAAGTAGATTGCTGCCTATGTGGTAGTTCAAGGGTACAGAGTTTTTACCAAAGGGAATGACACTGCACTTTTTGGCATTGAGCTTGAGGCCATGGCTCTGACACCAGGCATTTGTCTCAGTGAGGCCCTTCTGTAGGATGTCCACATCATTTGGGGACTTGACTATGGCTCCTAGTTTGCAGTCATCTGCGAACTTTGTTAGCCAGAGGCCTTCTGTGTTAGCCTGTACTTCAGAGAAGTAGATACCAAACAGGAGAGGTCCCAGGACGGAACCCTGTGGTTCTTCACTTTTCACTGCTTTGATGTCAGATTTGGAGTCTGCAACTTTTACAGTGTGGGTTCTGTCAGTGAGCCAGTAGGCAACCCATCTTGTGACATAGGGATTTATACCTAGTTTAGTGAGTTAAGCTATAATTCCAGAATGGGAGATGGTGTTGAAAGCCTTGGCGAGGTCAAGATAGGCTGTGTGAACCACCTTACCCTCATCTACGGCTTTGGTGACTGCCTCAAAGAAGTCAATCAGGTTCAGGAGGCATGATCTGCCTTTCACAAACCCAAACTGGGTAGGATCCAGAGTTTGGAGGTTACTAATGTCTTTGTTTATGAGTTCCATGATGATATGTTCCATGGCCTTGCAGACCAGGCTCGTCAGGCTAATAGGTCGATAGTTCCCGGAGTCAGTGGTGGCTCCCCCTTTGTGGAGTGGGATAACTGTTGCAGTGTGCCATTCAGTGGGCACAAAGCCTGATGCAAGGCTATTATTCAACATGGTGCTTAAGTGGGGAGCCAGTTCATTCTGAAGTTCATGTAAAACGCAGCCTGGGATGTTGTCCGGTCCCATGGATGCTGTGTTTTTGGCTTTAGAGAGTGCAGCTTTTACCTGCGTAGTTGTGATTACAGGGACTCTGCATTCTTCCTGTATAGATATGGGCCCTTTAGGGGGTGAGAGGGGGGTAAAGTTAGCACTGAACCTATCTGCCAGGATGTTGGCAATATCAGTTGGTTCTGTAATTTTCGTGCCTTTGTGCTGTAACTCAGAGCAGATCTGGGTGTTGCCATTGAGATTCTTGACATAGCTATAGAATGCTTTGTGGTTGGCCTTGGAATTAGTGGCAATTTTCTTTTCGTAGCTAGCTTTGGAGGATCTTATATGGGATCTCAGTTTCTTACTGAGGCTGACCAGGGAGCTTCTCCACTCATGGGATTTTACTCTCTTTTGCAACAGTTTCTCCCTTCTGTTGTACAGTTTGTTTATGGCAGGGGACCACCAGATTGGCTTCCTTTTTTTGGAGAATAGCGTCTTGGTTCTGTTTGGGATAGCATGATCCATGCATGCGTGTAAGTGCTTATAGAGTGCATTAGTGTAGGATTCAGCAGTTGTAACTGTATTGTCCATCTGCATGGGTGTCATGAAGTTCACCACTTCTGTCTTAAAAAGCATGAAGTTGGCTTTGGAGAATTTTTTTACTGTGGTTTCCTTAATGAGGGGTGGGGGGGGGGTGTGGATATCAAGAGTGATTAGATTATGGTTGGATCGGACCAATGAGGAGTTGACTTCAGGTGTGGAACACCGGTCACTCATGTTGGTAATGACTAGGTCTAGGATATTGTTGCCCCTGGTGGGGGTGTGGATAAGTTGATCTAGGGCATTGGAGTTTATGACTTCCAGAAAGCGTTGAGCTAAGGAGTTGGCACATGAGTAGTTTTTCCAGTTAATGGTAGGGTAGTTGAAGTTGCCCATTATTAGGGTGTTTGGTTGAACCCTAATATTTTCCAGTACATCAGGAAAAGAGGAGTGGGAGTCCTGGGGCATGGTGGGGGATCTGTAGCAAGCTACAATTTGGATTGCTGTTTTGCCCAGAGTTAGTTGCACTTGGATAACCTCGGATGCATTATGCTGAGCAACTAGCCTGGAGGTGTGGATATCTTTTAATGAATATGGACACACCTTCGCCTTTGGTGTTTCGGTCCAGGTTACATGGCCGAAAAGTGTGGTATGAGTTATAGCCTGGTAGTGCAGGGGTGCTCTCTGGAGCCTTGAACCAGGTCTCAGTCACTGCACAGATATTGATGTTCTCCATTTTAAGGAGTGCCTCGAGTGAGTGAATTTTGAGATTTAGACTTCTAGCATTGTGTAGCATTACACTCAGTTTTTGCTTATCATGTTATTCCCATGATTTTATATATATATATATATATATATATATATATATATATATATATATATATATGTGTGTGTGTGTGTGTGTATTTATATATTTGTTTATTATTATTTTTTTTTTGTATTTCTAAGTTAAGGCAGTCCATTATTTGGTAGTCTTCTGTTAGTGGCAGACATGAGAATTCGTATGTGTTTGTGTGTGTGTGTGTGTGGGGGGGGGATTCTCAGTGGCTGTTTGTAATCCTACAACAATATATGTGGAGTTTTTAATGCAACCTTGGATTTCCTGCCCAGTTACTGCTACCATCTAATTTGCTCACATCCCCTTACCTTCCCCAGGTATTAGGATTCTGGATGTGGTCCTTTTACTGGGTAGCCTTGCCCTGTCGTTTGGGAAAGCAGTGCCTGATGGCTACTAATTCCTAGAACTGAGAAGCAAGCATTCAATAGGCCAAGGCAGATGGGTGCATGAAACTCCAGTTCTGTGGTAGCTAGTACAGATCTCTAATTAGGGCATTGACCAATTATGACATTACCTCACATATCATGTGTGCCTATGTCTCAGACACTAGACAACCTGCCATTCCTTTTCTCAAGCTTCAGCCCTCAGCATTCCTTGAGTTCAAAAGAAATCATGCAAGCATCCATGAAATTCTGCATCTTCCCCAAAATAGAACATCAGGCCAACTGCTGAGCGTTCCAATGCCTCGGGCTTGTTTCTAAACTGAGCTCATCATTAATACAGATGGAGGGGTTGCTTCTTCATCAGTGAGGTCCCATGATTGTTTTCTTTTATACATCATAAGAAGAAATAAACATCTTACTAGATTTTGTACTTATTAAGGGGCAATTTGCAGGATACAAACACCAAACATCAGTGGGCGCGTTTCTCTTCTCGTAGGCTGTTTAAAACAACTGTATCACAAGGCTGTCCCTAGTTAGTGAACACTGGCTACGTGGAACATGGCAATTCTATAATACAGCTTCAGTTATCACAAATTCAGATTTATCTTAGAATTAAAAAAATAAGTGTAATGCAAATGTATACTTTGCTTTTAAGACTGGGAGGCTTTACTCCTGCTTCTGGATGAAGATTCAAATTCCCATTTCTGATGAGCTCATGTCGGTGATTTCTATTATGTGCATATTGGCACACAATTTGTGAACTAGACCCTTGTCCCTATAAGCTGGCTGTTGCTTGCCTGTTTGTAGTAGATTCAGATGTTTATAGATTTTGGGGTTTACATTTTCCCTCTGTCTGCCAAATGAGGCCTTGCTTGCTTAACCCAGCCATCCCCCCAAAAAAACAACTTACTAACTAATAACTAACTAATTAAATAAATAACTACACCTTTGGAATGCTATAATCCTGAAATATTTGTTCCTTCTTTAATCCATTTTTTGGAAAAAGTCATAAAGAAGGTATTTTCTGCACAACTTGACTGTCATTTAACAGTACATAGTTTCATGGTTTATTTTTAGAATGACTTCCACATTTTTCACAATACTGAGACTTCCCTTATTAGGTAGTCATCAGTCTTATAGCTAGAGGTCATCACTTTTAGTCTGTGCTGTTCACCCCAGACCTTTCAACAGCATGTGACACAGCAATTCATGTGACCATTGTTGAGCTGTTCTTACTGTGTTTTTGCTGTACCATTCTTAACTGGTGTGCCTCCTAATTGTCCAGATACAATCAGAAGTTATTTTTTGGTATTACTTCCATTACCTTACCCCTGTAGTATGCTGTACTGCTATTATTTATTATTTTTATGCATCCCTTGGGGATCTGATTCAAAGAAGAATTCTGACATAGTTGTTTTGCTAGTGACTTGGGTTCATAGGTAGGTACTAGGCTATCTGCCCGAGGGCATTTATAAGCCTAGTCAGAGTGTGTCGGCTTTCACCACCCCATTGATTAATTAACTGATCCTCTGTCAAGCAGAGCCAATGAAATGATCCCAGGGGTGTATTTTCTGGTACCCATCCACTCGTCAAGGTCTCTCTTGAAGAGTGTTAGTGAGGGGCTCTGCCTGATATAATTTGGAATTTTGTTCCAAAGCATAGGGAGTCTCTGTGACAGGAATCTATCCCTCCAGCATGTTCTATTTATTGTTGTGGCAAGGTTTAGCTCACTAGAGAGTGTGGCTCACAGTGACTTGGATTTCTTTAGGTGGACCATGTCCATCAATTCTGAGTTTGACATGGCTTTGTAAGTCAGGCAGAGATCACCTCTGAGTAAGTGATATGCCACTGAGTACAGCCGGAGTTTTTTCAGTTGGGCTGCATAGGACATATGTATGAGGCCAGTAATCCTCTTGGTGAGGTACTTTTGTGGTCTTTCCAGCTGTTGGAAGTGTCTTGTGAGGTACATCCCAAATGGGGCATTGTACTCTGTGATGGGTCTGATGAGTGACGAGTAGAGGGGCACTATAACCTCTTTATTTCTAGATATGAATCCTTTAGTAATTAGATGGGCCACATAGAAGGATTTCCTAACTACTTTGGCAATATGATTGTCAAAGGAGAGATTACTATCTACCTGGGTCCCCAGATCTCTTATTACCTCTACTGTATTAAGGGGGCTGCCACCTATGTGGTAATTCATGGGTGTTTTGTTTTTCCCAAATGGGATGACTATGCATTTTTTGGCATTTAGCTTGAGGCCATGACTTTGACACCAGGTGTCCATCTCAGTAAGGCCCTTTTGGAGGATGTCTGTGTCTGTCGGAGAGTCAGTTATGGTTCCCTGTTTGCAGTCATCGGCGAACTTGGTTAGCCATAGTCCTCCTGTGTCTGTCTGTACTTCTGAGAAGTATATGCCGAACAGTAGTGGTCCCAGGACCGAGCCTTGTGGGACAACACTTGTGACTGGTTTAGAGTCGGACCTGGAGCCAGCTATTCTTACCGTGTGAGTTCTGTCTGTAAGTCAGTTGGCAACCCATCTCGTGATGTAGGGGTTTATGTTCAGGCTGGTGAGTTTTTCTGTAATACTCGAGTGGGGAATCATGTTGAAAGCCTTGGTGAGGTCAAGGTAGGCTGTGTGAACCACCTTTCCCTCATCTATGGCCTTGGTGACTGTCTCGAAGTTTTAGTAGGCATGATCTGCCCTTAACAAAGCCGAACTGGGTCAGGTCAACTGTTTGGAGGTTCCCAATGTCTTTGTTAATGAGTTCCATGATGATGCGCTCCATAGCCTTGCAGACCAGGCTAGTCAGGCTTATGGGGCGATAGTTACCAGGGCCCCTCCTTTGTGGAGAGGAATAACCATTGCTGTGCGCCATTCTATGGGCATGTAGCCTGTGGAGAGGCTGAGGTTGAACAGCGTGTTTAGGTGGGGGGTTGGTTTGTTCTGTAGTTTGTGCAAGACGCAGCCTGGGACACCATCTGGTCCCACTGACTCTGCGTTTTTGGCTTTTGAAAGGGCTGTTTTCACCTGTGCATCTGTGATTTTTGGGACACTACACTTTTCTGGTATTGTTATGGGCCCTTTTGGAGGTGAGAGAGGGGTGAAGTTTGCACTGAATCTATCTGCCAGGATGTTGGCAGTATCAGTAGGTTCAGTATATTTTGTGCTATTTTGCACTAGTTCAGTACATATCTGCGAGTTGCCACTTAGATTCTTAACATAGCTAAAGAAGGCTTTGTGGTTATCTTTTGAATCATTGGTTATTTTTCTTTTGAAGTTAGCCTTGGATGATTTCATGAGGGACCTTAGTTTCTTACTGATACTGATCAGGGATGTCTTTCCTTCTTGGGATTTGCTTTTTTTCTGAACTAGTTTCCTCCTTTTATTGTATAGCCTGTTTACTGCAGGGCTCCACCAAACTGGTTTCTTTCTCTTATAGGAGTGAGTCTTGGTTTTGTTAGGGAAGGCATGATCCATGCATCCTTGTAGGTGCTCGTAGAGTGCATTTGTAAAGGTTTCTGCATCTTGAGCAGCATTATCCTTTAGTGTGGGGGCTGTGAAACTTACCACCTCTGTCTTAAGTAAGGTGAAGTTTGCTTTAGAAAAGTTTTTTACTATGGTTTCCTTAGTTGGGGGTGGTAGTGGGGTGTGGACATCCAGAGTGATTAGTTTATGGTCTGATCCAACCAGTAACAGGTTGCCCTCTGGTGTGGAACACCTGTCACCCATGTTGGTGATGACCAGGTCCAATATGTTTTCACCTCTGGTAGGGGAGTTTACCAGCTGATCCAGGGCATTTGAGTGATGAATTCCGGGAAGCGCTGGGCCTGGGAATTTGTACTCGAGTAGTTTTCCCAGTGAATGGTAGGGTAATTGAAATCTCCCAATATCAGGGTGTTTGGTAGGACGTTCTTGTTTTCCAATTTCTCAGAAAAGTGGAGTGGTGGTCCTGGGTCATGGGGGGTGATCTGTAGCAGGCCCCGATGTTAGTTGCACATGGATGATCTCAGAAGTATCATGCTATGCCACTAACGGTGTAGGTATCCTTGATGAATATGGATACACCTTCTCCTTTTGTGTTTTGGTCCATGTTCTGTGGCCGAAACTTGTGGTATGAGTTGTAGCCTGGTAGTGCTGGGGTGCTCTCTGGAGCCTTGAACCAGGTTCTAGTTACTGCAAAGATATCGACGTTCTCCATACTGAGGAGTGCTTCGAGTGCGTGCATTTTGAGATTTAAACTCCTGGTGTTGAGTAGCATAACCCTCAGTTTTTTGTTAATTGTGCTGTTTACGGAGGTGAGTTTGACTTTTGAGCCTTTCCTAAAAAAGGCACTATAGGGGCAGCAAGAGCCTTGGACAGTATTCGAAAGCCTAGGGGTGACAGGTGCAAGCCATCTCTTGTGAAGCAATGCGGCTTGTCGAGCATGTCGTCCCAGGCTGACAGACACTGGATCCCCTTTGAATGACACCAGAAGCTTAGACAATTGTTGAAATTGATAATTTTTTCTTTATACTGAGGTATCATTCTTGGTGAGGGTAGGATGCCACTCAGGGTCAGGGTCATACCAGCCTGGGCTGCATGATTAGAGAGCTCTTCCATGTCTCTTTTCATGTAGTCTAGGGAGGTACATCTCAGGTCATTCACACCAACATGAACAATGACAAAGTCATATTTGTACTTGTTCTGGAGTGACGTGAGTGCTTGTGTCATGTGGCGGATTCTGGCTCCTGACAGGCAGCTAACAGTAACCTTCTGCTTGTCCAGCCTAGTGAGTGGGACGTCAGTGTGCCTGACTATGGAGTCACCTATTACTAGTGTGTTAGGTATGTTATTTTGCCTTAAGGGCTGTGAATGTGCGGCACACTTATTTTGTGTTTTATGTGTTGTCTGGTTTGTGATGGGAAGTGCAGGTTGTTTGGGTGTCTGCTTTGGAGGTCTCTGATGCTTTTGCAGGTTTTTATTTAGAGCCTCCGAGTATGATTTTGTGTATTTATGTGTATTTTTTGCCAGTGCTGTTTTAGTAGGTCTGTGTGCGGCTGGAGGTGTGGTGCAAGTGTTAACCTTCTCCTCTTGACTGTCTGTTCCAGTCTTGGGTGGAGACAGCCTAGCTTCCAGTTTTGCTGTAGAACTGCATCTCTTGCATATGTTAGTGTTTTGTGGTAGGAAGAGAGGGTTGTCTGTGTACATGAGGCAGTTGTAACATTGCCTCAGGATACCCAGATTCACCAGCTGGACTGGAGAGTGCACCTGAAGTTGCATTTTGGTCATGCCTGAATAGTAGGGTGAGCTGCTTAGTCACTTGGTTGGTGAGGCGTGAATAAAGAGCCTTGCCCTGCTGGACAGTCAGTGTCAGGGTATATTAGTGCTTGCTATTAGGTCTGAGCAAGTGCTGGGCTGTAAGATGCTTTATGAGTGCTTAGGTTGAGAGTTAGACTAGTTTCAAGGGAAAAACTGAAGAGGAGACTTAGTGGAGCTGGGAATAATTTAACTGTAGCTAACCAGCACTGCCCGCTGCGCAAAACCATGCAAACACAGTTTTTATAGTAGGGAAATGAAAGAGATAGAAATTAGCCCAAAATGGCCAATAAACTACTAACTTCTGGGCTGGAACCACTCCTCCAGGGACAGATAGGTTGCTCAAAGCTCCCCACTCTCTCACAGGTCAACAGAGAAACTTCCTTCTATCCAAGTATGGTATGGGCAACTCAGAAACTAGTATCACAGCCCTGAATTCAGCACTAGCCTGAAAACTGGACTATACTAGTTTAGAAAGGGGGGAAACAAGGAATTTTTTTTTTTTTTTTGAAAAGATAAGGCAAAAACAATAAAAAAATACACTAAAAACAGCTTTAAACGACTACAAACAATCAGAAAAGGCTATCACACTTTAGTGTGCAGCCTACAACAGTTAAACAAATTATTTAAAAAAAAAAACTTTTTAAAAGTGCAGGCAGTCAAATAATTACAATATGTGAAAAAAACAAGCTTTTAAATCACAATAAATGCTGGAAAGTCTGAGTTTAGACAGAAAACAGTTAAGTACAGCAAGAAAGTACAGAAAAGTGATACTTAATCACTCCAAAGTCTCTCTGCTAAGCTAGAAGGCTTGTATCATTTTAAGGCTTTCTAGTGCTACCCAGTAGGTTAGTTACAGGAAAGATGGGAAACAAGCGCAGATGTGGTATTTTAAACCAGAAAGTTGAAAGAGACGGACAAACTGTCCAAATGGTCAATAAACTAAAATTTCTGGGCCAAGAACCTCTCCTCTCATGGTAGACAGACTACCTAGTGCTTACCACTCCCACTGATAAGCTAGAAGGCTTTCTTCCAACACAGAAAGGCTTGCGGGGCTCAGAAGCTTACCAACAGTCCTGGATACAGCAACCCTGTATCTGGACTAGACTAGTTACAGGAAAGGTGAGAAACAAGCACAAGTGCAGCTTTTAAACCAGAACGTTGAAAGAAATGGAAAAAAAAACTGTGCAAACAGCCAATAGCTGCAATTTCTGGGCCATGAACCACTCCTCTTGTGGTAGATAGGCTACCTAATGCTTACCACTCCAACTGATAAGCTAGAAGGCTTCCCTCCAACACAGAAAGGCATGGGGTCTCAGAAGCTTACAAAGAGTCCTGGATACAGTAAATCTGTACCTGGACTAGACTAGTTACAGGAAAGGTGGGGAACAAGTACAAATGTAGACGTTTAAGCCAGCAAGTTGAAAGAGATGGAAAACTGCCCAAACGGCCAAATAAACTACAATTTCTGGGCCAAAACTCAGTCTTCCCATGGATGATAGGCTACCTAGTGCTTACCACTCTCACTGATAAACTAGAAGGCTTCCCTCCAACACAGAAAGGCTTGGGGGGCTCAGAAGCTTACTAACAATCCTGGATACAGCAACTCTGCATCCGGACTAGGCTAGTTATAGGAAAGGCAGGAAACAGGCACATGTGGGCTTTCAAACCAGAAAGCCGAAAGAGATGGAAAAAAACTGCTCAAACAGCCAATAGCTACAATTTCTGGGCCAGGAACCACTTCTTTTGTGGTAGATAGGCTACCTGATGCTTACCCACTCCCACTGCTAAGCTAGAAGGCTTCCCTCCAACATGGAAATGCTTGGGGGGCTCAGAAGCTTATGAAGAGTCCTGGATACAGCAAATCTGTACCTGGACTACACTAGTTATAGGAAAGGCAGGGACCAAACGCAAAACGGGCTTTTAACCAGAAAGTAGAAAGAGATGGAAAAACTGCCCAAACGGCCAATGAACTACAATTTCAGGGCCAAAACCCACTCTTCCCTTGGTAGATAGGCTACCTAGTACTTACCACTCCCACTGATAAGCTAGAAGGCTTCCCTCCAACACAGAAAGGCTTGGGGGGCTCAGAAGCTTACCAACAGTCCTGGATACAGTAAGTCTGTATCTGGACTTGACTATTGACAGGAAAGGCAGGAAACAAGCTTAGAATTTTTTTTTGTTACAGAAAAGCAGCTAAAACAACAGTAAATACAATTCAAATTGTAGTGCAGGCCAGCACACCTGAGAGTGTAGCAACACTACGGCAAATACAGTTCAAATAAATGCAATTAAATTAACAAATGACTAAAAAACAAGTGCAGAAGGCAGTAAATTAGAAGGCTATTAACAAGCAGTAATAATTGCAGAGTAAGAGTGACTGAACAGATAGCATGCAGAAGAGCAACTAAGACAGTTACAGTAAGAGCAGCTGAATAATATATATATATATATATATATATATATATATATATATATATATTAATATATATATTTATATATATATATATATTTTTTTTTTTTTGAGGGAGGGAACAGAGCAGGGTTAAGAGGCTACAGGGTTGTCCTTCCCAAATGCTCTCTTTGTACACAGTAGGAGTGCCTGAAATCAGAATATGATCTCACTGCACTCCGTTGAGTGAGCAAATGAGATGGGACCAGAAGGGGTATCCAAATACAAATCTACAAGAGGGGCGGGCAATTTCAAAGCCACCAACATTAACACCAAAACAAGAACAGAGAGGGTAGGTGGGGAACTAACTATAGAGAGACAGCCACAACTTTAGTTGAGTAAATATTCAGTGAAAAACACAAATAAATTACAGTACTATATGCAAAAGAGCAGATAAAAGTGTACTTAAATTCACTTATATGTCCAGCTGATTTCAGGTAGATCTTAGCCAGAGCAACACTCAGATATTAAGCAGAAATAACCCAAAATGTACCACTTATATAAGGCAAGACAGAAAGTCAGCGATGAGCTGAAACTACCCCCCCCCCCCCACCCACTGCTATCAATGGCTACAGAGAAATTCTAAAAAGTACTCTGTAGAGAGACAGCCACAACTTCAGTTGAGTTAATATTCAGTGAAAAACACAAAACACTTGCAGCATTACTTCTTCCTCTTTCAGGGATGGGAAGCATTGATTCCTTAGTGTGTGATTTAGAGGCTACTCATCTCTGTTTTGGTCAAATCAGCTGAAACTCAAGTCCAAAACTAGACATTAGCTGTGTATGTCACTTTCTGATATTCCTTTGCATTACCACCACTATCATATATCTCTGATGAAACTAAGCTTGGCTTTGTATATAAAACTGCAGTGATGTTGGTTTTGTCTTCAATAAGCACCTGATATTTGGAGACCAGGTATCAGCTGTGCATGAATCATTTTTAGAGAGGGGTGATAGGACAGCAATAGATAAATAGTTTAACTCTTTTTTTTTTATTTATTTATTTTTATTTATTTATTTATTCATTTTTATTTTTTTTTTTTGTGGCAGTCACTTGTCTTTTCTTCACGGTCAGTAACTTCATGCTACAATTTGGGTTCTTCTCCTACAATAAACAGCAAGGCATTGCACATCTACTACTGAACCCGCTAACTACAACATTCTACTTTCCTTTTCAACTTGTAAAAGGCAAGTAAGTTAGTAAATACAAGTTAACTCTGCTGTATGTCTTTATTGACATTTGTAACTGAGCTTGCAGTCCCTGTTAAATTACTTGTTATCATGGCTTATTTCTTCTTCTCGATTAACTGTTTGTAAAAGCAACTGGATCCATTCAGGCTAAGGGAATATCTGTGACTGCTTCCCCCACCCACCACTTTAATAGGTTATCTATTGTTAGCCAATTTAATTTGGGAAAGGAATGAATTTGCATGTCCCCAACTAATAACTAAACATTTTAGTCCATAATTAGCGATGTATATGATTTTAAATGGGTCTGTTTACTATTACTTGTGTTAAAGTTGTCTGCATAGACTGACTGTCTCCAGCTACTGTGATTGCTTATCTCTGTCTGATTCACTCCTTTCCTGTCCCAGTTCCTCAGCCACTCACAGACCTTTACATTTATTGTCTTAACTCCTCCTACAATTTGTGTACATATTACCCACCCCTTGAACAAATATACATTAAAAACTCTCTTCCAATTTCTATCCGCTGTCAGACGTAAAACTTTCTTTATAGACATTCTGAACCCCCTTTTTTCCATACACAGTTCTACTTACCAACACCTTTATCCATCTGTTTACACACATACATGTTTACATTATAACATATATATTTGTATATATACATATATTAACACATATACACACATATGCTACTGTCCTTCTCGTTAATAGACATTTGTAGTCTTCTCCCTCATCTATACACCACTCATTTCTTCATCTTCCTCTGTCGACAAACTCCTGCCATACAGCTTTCTGCACAGAACCTAACCACTCTCCACTACTTTAACTATCTGTACACTTCCCTGAAAACATCTCCCCACTGTAATTGATACACCTTGTTTGCTGGAGCATAGACTAGATCCAGGCCTGCTGAATCTAGCTTTGTTTGTATGCTTGTTGTTTGTTTGCTTGTTATTTCCCTGAAAAGTTAATTCCACCTAAAACGCGTCTTTTCAGCGCTTCTGTGGATCCCTAGTTATATCTGCATTGCTTACTGTACTTATTTCCTTGTTTCACTTGAAAGAAAGTTACTGTTTGTCATTTTTGCATTTAAGTTACCTGTAACACATTGCATTTAAGTTACCTGGCACTTGCTCACTAAAGCAATTATATAAGTCAGCACTAAAAAATTAAAAGCACTACACCCTCACAAACTCCCCTTGAGTACCTTGTTCCCCATTGGCCCTTTTTTTCAATTATAAAGGAATTCCCAATACTATTCTAGCATGTCCAAAGGTCAGTTGTCAATCTCCTCTCCAGTCCAGCTGGTGAATCTGGGAATCTTGAGGCAATGTTACAACTGCCTCATGTACACAGACAACCCTGTCCTCCTCCCAACAAATTCCAACACATGTGAGAGATGCAACCATATAGCCAAACTGGTGGCTAAGCTCTCTCAACTCAGTACTGGCGTAACCAGTCAAAAGGAGAAGGAAACCACACTCACTACAATTCCAGTCTCACATAGACCTACCACAACAGCAAACCAAACACATAAACACACAAAAACATACTTGGAGGCTCTAAATAAAAATCTGCCTAAGCAGCAGAGACCTCCAAAGCAGACACCCAAGCAACCGCTACCCCAAAACAAAACACGTGCAACACATAGCTCACAAAGCCAGTGTGCCGAACAGTCACAGCCCTTAAGGCTAAACAACACACCTGATACACTTGTAATAGGTGACTCTATCGTCAGGCACACTGACGTCCCACTCACCAGGCTGAACAAGGAGAAGGTCACAGTGAGCTGCCTGTCGGGCAATAGGATCCGCTACATAACACAAGCACTCAGGTCACTCCAAGGCAAATACAAATATGACTCAGTCATTGTCCATGCTGCTGTGAATGACCCGAGACGTACCTCCCTGGACTACATGAAAAGAGACATAGAGGAGCTCTCTGAGCATGTAGCCCAGGCTGGTATGACCCTGACCTTGAGTAGCATCTTACCCTCACCAGGAATGATGCCACAATATGAAGACAAGATGATCAATTTCAACAACTGGCTTAAGTATTGGTGTCATTCAAAGGGGATCCAATGCCTGTCAGCCTGGGATGACATGCTCGAAAAGCCATGATGCTTCGCTAGGGACGGCTTGCACCTGTCACCCCTGGGCTTTCGGATATTGACAAAGGCTCTTGCTACCCCCATAGTGCCTTTTTTAGGCAAGGCTCAAAAGACAAACCCACCTCCATAGGTATCACAAGGGATAAGAAACTAAGAGTAATGCTACTCAACGCCAGAAGTCTAAATCTCAAGATGCACGCACTCAAAACTCTCCTTAGCATGAAGAACATCGATATCTGTGCAGTAACAGAAACCTGGTTAAAGGCTCCCGAGAGCACCCCAGCACTACCAGGTTATACCTCATACCATGCTTTTCGGCCCCAAAACTTGGACCGAACCGCAAAAGGAGGGGGGTATCAATATTCGCCAAAGATACCCACACCTCCAGGTTGGTGGCACAGCACAAAGCATCAGAGACTATCCATGTGCAACTAACAGTGGGTAAAACTGCCTTCCAGTTTATAGCCTGCTACAGAAAACCCTCCCAAACCCAGGAACCCCACTCAGCCTTCCTGAGAACACTGGAAAATATGAAGGTCTCTCCAAACACCATTATATTGGGAGACTTCAACTACCCAAACATAGACTGGGAGCATTACTCTAGATCCAACACCCTAGCCCAAAGGTTCCTAGAATTTATAAACTCAAATGCTATGGAACAACCTGTTACCACTCCCACGAGAGGGTAAAACATACTGGACCTGATCATCATCAACATGGGGATCCTATGCTCCAGACCAGAAGTGTATCCCTCACTGGTAAGATCAGACCATAAACTAATCTCACTGGATATTCACATCTCAACCCCACCCCCTGCCCAGAAAACCACAGTGAAAAACTTCTCTAAAGCAAATTTCACACTCCTCAAAATCGAGGTGGAATCCTTCAAAGCACCCGGGCCTGTGGAAAATACGGCCCAGACCGCAGAATCCTTTATAAACGCATTCTATGAACACCTTCAGGAATGCATGGATCATGCAATCCCAAACAAAACCAAGACCCAATCCTCCAAAGGCAGGCGTCCTGTCTGGTGGACCCCAGCCATAAACAAACTATGCAATAGAAGGAGGAAGCTACTACATGACAGAGCAAAATCCCAAAAAGGGAAGGCATCTCTGATGAGTATTAGCAAAAAACTACAGGCACTCATAAAATCATTTAAGGCCAGCTTCGAGAGAAAAATTGCACAGGACACTAAGGATAATCACAAGGCTTTCTTTAGTTATGTTAGGAACCTGGGAGGGAATTCCCAGATATGCTCAGAATTAGTCCAAAATGACAAAAAATACACCGAACCCACAGACATTGCCAACATCCTAGCTGACAGGTTCAGCAAACTCCCCACCAAAAGGGCAAATATCTATCCCAGCAGAGTGCTGCCCCCCCGACATCTCAGATGCTCAGGTAAGAGCCGCCCTCTCCAAAGCAAAAAACACAGCATCAATGGGACCAGACGGTGTCCCGGGCTGCATCCTACATGAACTCCAAGAAGAGCTAAACCCAAACATAAAACTACTGTTCAGTCTCAGCCTTACTACAGAATATGTACCCAAAGAGTGGCGTACAGCAACAGTGGTCCCTCTCCACAAAGGTGGTGCCTCAACGGATCTTGGAAACTATCGCCCCATAAGCTTGACTAGCTTGGTCTGCAAAGCTATGGAAAGGATCATCATGGACCTCATAAATAAAGATATTGGGGACCTACAGACACTGGATCCTACCCAGTTCGGCTTTCTTAAGGGCAGATCCTGCCTCTTAAACCTGGTCGATTTCTTTGAAACAGTCACCAAGGCCATTGACGAGGGGAAGGTGGTCCACACAGCCTACCTGGACCTCACAAAAGCCTTCGATACAATACCCCACTCGGGCATTATAGATAAGCTCACCAGCTTAAAATAAACCCCTATGTCACTAGATGGGTTGCAAACTGGCTCAAGGACAGAACCCACATGGTTAGAATTGCTGGAGCCATGTCAGACTCCAAACCAGTTACAAGTGGCGTCCCACAAGGCTCAGTCCTGGGACCTCTCTTGTTCGGTATATATTTCTCGTAGGTACAGGCCAACACAGAAGGACTGTGGCTGACCAAGTTCGCAGATGACTGCAAACTGGGCGCCATAATCAACTCTCCAGCTGACAGAAGCATCCTCCAATAGGGCCTCATAGTAACAGACAACTGGTGCCAGAGCCATGGCCTCAAGCTAAATGCCAAAAAGTGTATAGTCATCCCCTTTGGCAAAAACAAAGTGCCCACAAATTACCACATAGGTGGTAATCCATTAAGTACAGAAGAAGTAATTAGGGACCTGGGGACCCAAGTTGATAGCAATCTCTCATTTGACAACCATGTGGCCAAAGTGGTTAGAAAAACATTTTATATAGCCCACCTAATCATGAAGGGATTCACATCTAGATCAGGGGAGGTCATTGTGCCTCTTTACTCATCCCTCATCAGGCCCATAATTGAGTACAATGCCCCTTTTGGGATGTACCTTACCAGACACCTACAGCAAGTGGAAAGACCCCAAAAGTACCTCACCAATAGGATCAAAGGGCTCAAACAGATGCCATATGCTGCCCGGTTAAAGAAACTCCAGCTCTACTCAGTGGCATACCGCCTGCTCAGAGGCGATCTGTGCCTGACGTATAAAGCCATGCCCAACCCGGAATTAATGGACATGCTGCACCTCAGAAAATCCAAATCCCATCGAGCCACTCGCTCGAGAGACTTGAACCTCTGCACTGAAATAAATAGGACATGCTGGAGGGACAGATTCATAACCCAGAGGCTCCCTTCACTCTGGAATAAAATCGCAGTCCAGGTTAGGCAGAGTCCCTCATTGACTCTCTTCAAGAGGAATCTTGATGAGTGGATGGGAGATTGTAGATTTACTCCAGGTATCACTTCTGTGTCACTGTTAGACAAAGGCACAGTATACTAACCTCGAAAAAGGGCATAGCAAAATTAATTTAAAATGGTTGCAAAAGCCAAACACACTCTGGCTAGGTTTATAAATGCCCTAGGGCAGATAGCCTAGTATGAACCTATGAAACTATGAACCTATGAACCCTTTACCACACCTCTTTCTCTCAATTTCTCATAACACTCCTTTCATTAATATACCACACAGTCATCATGATACCGAACCTCCATCTTCTTCTACCTACCATCTAAACTCTCACGATCTCACCTCACAATGACAGGAAGTCAGTTGCTGCTGCTTTGTACACCCACAACATTAGCTCACTTCACTATCAAACACACATAAAGTACATCACAAAGTCCTATTTCTCTCACTGTCTATCTCTCCTTCTCTGTGCCAATATACATGCTCGGATCTGATATCTTATAGATATATTAAAGTTCACGATATTGCCTTATCAGCAGTACTGAAAGTCAAATACAAATACAAATGGCTCCATGCCTGTACTCACCCCACTTCCATACTGAAACTTATTGGAGATATTCACCCTAACCCCCGGACCCACACATCAGCTATCCAACATGGCCAACCCATCACTTTCCAAAGCTCCCGACACAATTTTCCCATCAGGTAATGAAACTAAGGTCATTCTTTTCAACATTAACCTCAGGAAAATCCGTACAAAAATTCATGATCTACATGCATGTCTAGATTCTAATCAACACTGAAACCTGAATAAAACAAGAAATAACTGAACAAAATGAATTCCTCAGGTTTTAACATACTCAGAATCGACATCATCATCATCATAAGCCCCATTTTTCCCATTTTTTTCTACATGGGGTCGGGGTATCGTGTTAACTGTCGTCAACTCTCTCAATTCAGTACCACACTCCTGCCTTCTTCAACACTCATACCTGACTGTTGCAGATCTTCTTTCACACAATCCATCCACCTTTTTGCTGGACATCTTCACTTCCT
Organism: Protopterus annectens; assembly: GCF_019279795.1. Lineage (NCBI taxonomy): Eukaryota > Metazoa > Chordata > Ceratodontiformes > Protopteridae > Protopterus > Protopterus annectens. Next base: position 1,278,051,079 of record NC_056746.1, on the reverse strand, counting down.
CTTATCTTCTTCCTGTCTGTTCCAAATCTTCCTCACCAGATTGTCTTCTGCTTTTCTACCAATGTGCCCAAACCACCATAATCTGTTCTTGTTGATCTTTCCTGCAATTGGAGCTACTTCAGCTTCTGCTCTTATGTCCTCATTCATTCATCTGTCCCACAGTGTTCATCCTACCACCCTTCTCAGGCACTTCATTTCCATCATCTCTAGCTTCTTCAGCTGTTCTGCCTTTACTGACCAGGTTTCCGTACCATACAGTAGTACTGGTCACATCACTGTCTTGTATACCTTACTTTTCAGCTTAAAAACAAAAGTAGCCCAAGTGAAGCAGCTGTATTGGACCCACTCATGGATGACTCAATAGTAAAAATCACAAATCCACTTTAATCGAATCAGTACATAAATCCAGGAACAAAACGGATAAGCACTTTCGTCTAGATACTCTAGACTTCATCAGACAATACTTAAAGCATAGATACTTCCTTTTATACAAACTAAACAGGAAGTGACATAATTCAAAGTGGATTAGGGCAGATAAATGACTTTACATTAAATATTCATGAGATGAATAAATTAAAATGAAATCCTAAATAAAGCAACAGACTGCAAGACACAAAAGCCCACAGCAGTGTAAATACAAGTTAAATGCATTAAATAAAAAATGAAATTACAAATTAATAAAAAAACTGATAGTATGTAATAAATAGAATAAAAAAATGTAAAACCATGTAAAATAACAATATGATGTCTGTGTGTGTACCATGGTATATTAAACAGTAATTATTTGGGAGGTCATATTACCTCTCCAATGCCTTTAATTTCAGTAAAGAGCTGATTGAAATATTATCATTTAAGCCTGGCCAGTTTCCTGCATTCAGGTATAGCTGCCAATATAATTCTCTTTTTCTAACAATAGTGACCATGCTCCTCCTCTAACATCAGTGTTGATACAGTCCATAATGAATAGTGACCATGCTCCTCCTCTAACATCAGTGTTGATACAGTCCATAATGAATAGTGACCATGCTCCTCCTCTAACATCAGTGTTGATACAGTCCATAATGAATAGTGACCATGCTCCTCCTCTAACATCAGTGTTGATACTGTCTATAATGAAGAATAAAAATTTGTGATTGTTGTTCTCCATTATATGCTTACTTAGTGCATTGGTGCCTTTAGTATTTTTAATATCATGTAAATGTTTGTAGATGCGGTTCTTCAGCTTCCAGTCAGTCTTGCCAACATAGAAACACGAACAGACAGTGCGCATAGCACAGCACACCAAATTATTTAACATCCACTGCTTCAAAGTTCCAACCAACAAAACAATTTCAACACTGGAATTTTACGTAGGAGTGCATTAAAAATATTTAATGCACATCCAACTGCACCTTTTAACAGTGTAAAATGAATATTTCCCATCAATTTATTATTAGTCCAAACACTTTTTAAACATCTTTTCTTCAACCCCAATGAGACTTCAAATCTGTATTCTTAGAAACGTAGGCATTGGTATTTTAAAATGTTTTTATTGTTATTTCCTTTATTATATGTGCACAGGATTTTGCAAACATTTTATTTATTTTTTTGAATTGCTGTAATGATAATTAGTTTTTAACATACAGCTTTAAATTATCAGAGCACTTCAGCATCAGATTTTACTAATCAATTTGTATAATTGCCAAGGTATTTAATAGGCGTGACAACACACTGCAACTTGTTTTTACTTGATAAAGCTCAGGATTGCCTGAGCGAAAGCGCTTGTGCGATTTTTTCTGTGACTCTTGGTATTGGAATATTTCTGAATTGAAACTACACCTTTTTGGACTTTAATAAAGCTCCGGTTCCTTTCTCTAAGGTCGTGGATTTATTCTTGGCTTGTTTTTGGGTTCCTGTACATTGCTTCACTTGATACAGTCCATAATGAATAGTGACCATGCTCCTCCTCTAACATCAGTGTTGATACAGTCCATAATGAATAGTGACCATGCTCCTCCTCTAACATCAGTGTTGATACAGTCCATAATGAATAGTGACCATGCTCCTCCTCTAACATCAGTGTTGATACTGTCTATAATGAAGAATAAAAATTTGTGATTGTTGTTCTCCATTATATGCTTACTTAGTGCATTGGTGTCTTTAGTATTTTTAATATCATGTAAATGTTTGTAGATGCGGTTCTTCAGCTTCCAGTCAGTCTTGCCAACATAGAAACACGAACAGACAGTGCACATAGCACAATATACTACTTTCTCAGAACACCAGTAATATTTCTGCCTGTTCTTAATTTCCACATTGTTGACACAAAATATATTACCTTCTTTTACAAATTTACAATAGTTGCATCTACCACACTTATTCATGGAACCAGGTTGTTGGTGAAAGAGCAGGCTCCTAGTTTCAAAAATGTTCTTTAAATTCTTTATTTTTTTATACACAATAGTAGGTTGTGAGCCTATCACAGATCTAATATTCTTTTCATGTTTAAGGATGGACCAGTTTTTCATTAAAATATCCTTTAAAATGAAACTCTCATCAGTAAAAACAGTAATAAATGAGGTTTTAAAATCTCTACTTTCCTCCACTATGCTTGATGTCATGAATGTTGGGTGAAGGTGAGGTAATGGATGTGCTATCACCAGAAAGTAAGGGGAGGTAAAAACCTCTCTCCCTTTTGTTGACAACCTCAATCATAATGTTAATAATAAATTTGTGAGGGTAACCTCTTCTTAAAAACATTCTTTCAGCGTGTCACATTCATTCAGAAATTCATCCATTAAAGACACCATGTGTGCTGCACCACGAATTGGCCTTTAACAGTAGCCTTCTTTTGTTTCATAGAGTGGGTGCTAGAATAATGTAGTAGAGAGTTTGAATAAGTATTTTTTCTAAAAATTGTTGAAATGAACTTCTTATCATGAGAGTCCTTGAGTAAAAGGATGTCAAGGAAATAAATCATATTAAAATCACTGGTGTATGTAAACTTTAAGAAATCAGTGGTAGTTCCAATATATGCAATAAAATCATTAACAAGTTTGTTAGGTCCATCCCATAAAATAAACATGTCATCATTTTATTTAGATCCACAGGAATTTCGACCTCTAAGAAGCTCAGAGCGTCTGAAGAACAAGGACCCACCTATGAACAACTGGGAGATGGCTCCTGTGAACACCCGCAACCAATGGAACAGGGGAGAGATGACGAACAGGGGTGGGAGGAGGTTCCAGAACTTCCTTAGTGCTGTTCTTATTTCTTCAAAGGTGGGCTTCTCTTCTTCTCTCATTGTAGGCTGTTTCTGGGGCAGTACAGCTTCTGTGGGGTTTTCTTCATTCTGAAGCTGCTGGAAATATTCCTTCCATCTGCTTTTGATGTCCTGTGGACTGGTGAGCAGGTTGTTGCTGGCATCTCTTATGAAGGGTGTCTGACTATCTTCTTTAACTTTCTATCTTTGCCTTGCAACCTGATATAGTTTCTTTATGCCCCTTACTGAGTCACTTTCCAGAAGTTGGTAGAGTGCCTCTGATGCCCTATTCTTTGCTATTCATAGGTTCATAGGTGTGTACTAGGCTAATGGCCCTGGAGCCTTTACAAGCCTAGCCCATAGGATTACCCTGGCATCATGCCACCCGACCTTAGTTCCCAGTACCTCTGTCGAGTAGAACTACTGGAGTGATCCTCGGGGTGAATTTTCTATTTCTCATCCACTCATCAAGATTTCTCTTGAAGAGGGCCAGTGAGGTGCTCTGTTTGACATGTATGGGAAGTCTATTCCATAGAATGGGAAGTCTCTGGGTTATGAACCTGTCCCTCCAGTATGTTCTGTTGATTGTGGTAATGAGGTTGAGGCCTCTGGAGCATGTGGTGTGGAGGAACTGGGATTTCTTTAGATGTAGCATTTCTAACAGAGCTGGGTCAGACATGGCTTGTAAGTCAAGCAGAGATTGCCTCTAAGTAGGTGATATGAGACAGAGAATAGTTGGAGTTTTTTTTTGAGTCTGTCCATACAGGACAAGTGTTTAAGGCCTAGGATCCTCTTTGTGAGGTACTTTTGTGGCCTCTCCAGTTATTGCAGGTTAGATTAATATTACTGCTTGCATCCTTACATTACTGTTTGCAGCTCCCACTTTACTGCCCCTTATTGATGATATCCTAGAAAAGTACAATAGCTAAGTGACCATTACTTCTTTCTAAAAATATGGAAATTATTAGCTGGAAACTAATCAGAAAAAAATACTGGGATAGCATATTCTAATGAAATGTTCATATTGTAATGAAATGTCCACATTTACTTTGTATGGGTAGTCAGTCTCTTGTTAGAAATTATTTTACAGTTTTGGATTTGGAGAACTAGAGTCCTGAAGATCATTTTTGCCTATTTGGAAAGAAAGGACAGTGTGCTTCTTATTCAGTTCAGCACACATACAACAGACCTAGGAAATTCCTTCCATACCTGAAATGACTCTATGCCATATTTTTCCTCTTTAAGAAAAGGGTTACTTTGCATTACCTATGAAGTAAAGCATACACAGTAGAAACATGCATTTTTTTCCATATCTAAAATTATTGTAGGGGACCTGCATGTAGCATTCTCATGATACTGGAGATTACACCCAGCAAAGTATTAGCAGGATTTTTTTCTATGCATTTTTCCCTAGTTGTTTGTTAATCATCTCTCAACCCTCCGAGGTGTCCAATCCATCTTTCTGATATTCAGACACTAATAAAGGAAATGAGAACTGAGTACAGAGAGTCATCATCCAGACAGCCAGGAATGTTTATTTGGTTACTTCTGCTGTGCTTTCCTTCAATACAATTCTTCCCGTAGATCAGTTTTCTTCAGAAGGTTGTGGGGAAGATTAAGAGCCTGAAGCTTTATCTTTATACTCAAAACTATGGTCACCCTCTTCTAAGAATGGCCTCTATTTGCTTCCAGGCCAAGGATTTACATGGATTCCCTTCCCCTTACCTGAGCTGCATCAACCCTGGGCAGTGAGTAAGGGATTTCCATAGTTTTAGCCCCTTTGTTTTGTAGTCTGATATCCACAGTACTCCCACAAACCTACCAACATTGCTCAAATGCAGCTGCTGAACATGCACATAACACAGTGATAGCAAATGCCTCAGACTTTCCTAAAATATTCTGCAGTACTTTTTTACCACAACTATAAAATGTCGAATTTCATCTTACAAGTAGTGAAAGCTGGGGCTGTACTGCTGTTCTCGAAGGCAAAATCTGTTTTTACGGTATTTTCCATAGTAGCACATAATTTACCAAATATTTAGTCATAGAGTAAACAATTCACTTCTTTTGATCGATACTGTGCTATACAATGGCTCTTGAACCCTGTCAAAAGTCTTATAACAGATATGCACTCCATGCTTGACATAACTATGTAGTCTGGCATAAATCTATCACTTTATAGGTTGAAGGAGTACCAAATCATACTCCTGAATGCTACCATCTTCAAAAAAACAAAAAAAAAATGTGGTTGTTCTCTCTATGGTTATATCTGCATAATGTGCAACCACATGTACAGTGGTACTGCAGCACAGACATTTATCTTCATCAGAAATATGTATTTGCATTCATTCACTTCTGTTAAAGGCTGATGTCCACCAGTCTAGGGGAAGTAGCATGATCACTTTTGCAGATGCAGACCACATGGAGATCATATGCTACCTGCAAGGATATTACCAAAAAAAACTACCAATATGAACTTTATTATTTCTTCAAAAATTGTAAGAGTTAGCGACCACTATATGACTTGAAAACTGCAAGTATGCACTCTCGCAAAAATAAAAGTTAATTTCAAAGAGTCAGCACTGTATACATGAACAGTATGATAAAGCAGATTATTAGATAACATTAAAGGGGGGGGGGGTCGGCCGTGGTTAGCGTTGCTGCCTCACAGCAAGTGGTTCTCAGGTTCGATCCTTGGCCGGAGTGCCTTCTGTGTGGAGTCTGCATGTCCTCCCTGTGGTCGCGTGGGCTTTCTTCAGGTGCTCTGGTTTCCTCCTACATCCCAAAGACATTCTGTAGGTGGATTGGACACTCCAAATTGGCCCTAGGAGTGAGTGCGTGCGTGTGTGTGCCTTCTGTGGAAGGTTGGGCACCGGGCTGGCAACTCAACACTGCAAAACTCCACTGCTAATCATGAGGGGACAGGTGATCCGCTGTGGCGACCTCTAACCGGGAAAAAGCCGAAAGGAGAAGAAGAAAGGGGGAAAGACCATTCATGCAGAGCATAGGCACCATGGCATGCAGTTCAGTAATGGTTCTAAATGGGCAAGGAGTATGTCCCCTTTTATTAGTATATCAATAATACATGTTTTATGATACTTAAAATAATCCAGATTGCTAATGTAGGCTACACTTATTGTAAATACTGTCTTTTCTCCCAACCAATAATTTGAAACAATACTGGCCTGCAGGTCAGTTATACAATGGTTATAAAAATAAGGCAATATAACGTATGTTTGCATAATTAGTCAGCCGAATATTGCAACTTAGCTTCTTTGTTAGCCAACCAGTAGTCCTTCCTAGCCGGGTCAGTCTTTTCTGCCTCCCACTTCTTCCTGCACTCCTGCAAAAAAATTAAAAGAACAGGTGGTATTGCTATTATTATAAAAACAACTTAGAAATAACTCCAGCCCATCTGAATATCCCAAAATGTAATAATGATGAACTTCTGATTGCATACCTCAAAAACAACCAAAAGAAATGTATATGTATCTCAGTATACATCCCACCAGGCAACAACATTACCACAGCAGGAAATATCCTTCACTGGATATCTAACAACATTCCCCAAGAAACCTTCATCTTAGGTGACCTAAATATAGATTGGCAGTCCATAAACAGCAACAACCCCAAATAATCTATTTATTTATTTGGCTCCACTCAACTAATAGGCTCCACCACCAGAATCAACAAAAGCACTAACAGGCAGTCCACTCTGCAATGGATATTGTCAGACAATCTCCATAATATAAAATCTTCTGGTTGTTTTTAGATAGTATAAGTGACCACCTCCCAACCTATATAATCAGACAACACCATGGCTTACCCAAACAAATAATCTATAAACATGTATGCAATTTAACCAAGTTTGACAAAGACACATTTATTACAGACCTGTCCCACTACAACTGGAATATATTGAGTAATGCCAGTTACTCACTTGAATTACACCTTCCTAAAATACTAAATGATTTAGCATTATTAGGACAAAAAAGGGTAAAAACTGGCACAGCACCATGGCTGACAAAAGAGACCAAAGAGCTCATGGTGCAAAGAGATAAAGCATGGAAAGAAATGGTATAAGAATAAAAATAAATACCAAAGCTGGATATAACTCAGAAACTGTACCAAGATGTCTAACAAGAAATCATATTACAGTAATCTTCAAAAAAGCACCAAAACAACCCCAAACTTTTTCAGTCCTCCCTAAATAAACTATTACACCCTGGCTATACCCTGTCCTTCTACTTCAAACAACAACAGAGTCCACTGCCATTCAGTTTAACACTCATTTTATCCAGTCAGTTCTATCTCTAATCAATGACCACTTCACTTCACCCCTCCAACTTCCATCTATTCTCAAAAGCAACACAGTTTTTAGTGTTCAGCCCATCCCAGCATCACCCATACAAAATACTAGCCAAATTAAAAGCAACAATCTCAACTACAGATAACCTTCCCAATGAATTCCTCAAAATACCTGCAAAAGTACTAGCCATCCCTGTCTCCATTCTGATCAGCTTGTCAGTAACTGAAAATTATGTCACATCCATCTGGAAAAAAAAACATTATTGTACCCCTTCACAAAGAAGGTACTTCAACAGAGTTAACAAACTATAGACCTACTGCTATCCTATCACCCGTCTCTAAAACTCTTGAGAAATATATTCAGTCTCAGCTTATGAAACATATAACCAAACACAATCTCCTTTCAAACACCCAGCATAGTTTCAGGCCCAACCACAATACTATTACTGCCCTCCTCAGGCCAACCACAGTATTACTACTGCCCTTCTCAGGCCCAACCAATGTACTACTACTGCCCTTCTCAGGCCCAACCACAGTACTACTACTGCCCTCGTCAGACCAACCACAGTACTACTACTGCCCTTCTCAGGCCCAACCACAGTACTACTACTGCCCTTCTCAGGCCCAACCACAGTACTACTACTGCCCTCCTCAGACCAACCACAGTACTACTACTGCCCTTCTCACTCCCAACCACCGTACTACTACTGCCCTTCTCAGGCCCAACCACAGTACTGCTAATGCCCTCTTCAACTTCACCAACATAGTAAACCGATACAGAAATGAGGGCAACCTTGTTTCTTCACTTTTCCTTGACCTTTGCAAAGCATTTGACACAGTGTCCCACCAAATGCTCCTTTCTGAACTTACAGCACTAGGTCTCACTTAGCCCTCCCAATCCTGATTTTACAGTTATTTATGCAATTGTCATCAGGTAACTAAATGGCAACAAAACCTTTCAGCATTTTAACCAGTCTCTGTTGGTGTACCCCAAGGGTCAAACTTCTGCCCCCTTCTATTTAATATTTTTATAAATAAACTTCATACTGCTATAACATTTGCACTTCTTGTACAATATGTAGACAATTCAACCCTTATCTGCTGTAACCCATCCATAACAAAATTACATGGTCACTAAAAGTCTTTCACTGGCACTGAAATATGGCTAAAAAATTCTAACTTGTTGCTTAATGCCAAAAAACAATCTTATGCTATTTACTCCAAAAGAACACCTTAACCAGAAACACACATTTCATATTACCTCAAGTAATAACACAAAAATAGAAACCATAAGACAAACTAAACTACTCCAAGTCATACTAGATAACAACCTTTAATTTGATCACCGCATTCATCATTCCAACAAGAAAACCCACCAAAAACTTGTCTTCCTCTACTGGCTAAACACTACCTGACAGATCAAGCAAGGATTACCTTAGCAAGAACATACCTCCTTCCTTCTCTGCTTCCCCTTTTCTTATAAATATTGACACTATGTATAAAACTAAACTAGCCTCCTGCTACTACAAAACAGCTAAACCTGCAACCAACCAACGTTATGAAACACGCTACTGCCTTGCATTAAAAAAATTAAACTGGATTGAACTCCCAAACCAGTTGACGTGCTCACAACTACACAACTAATCATTGCCCACAACCAAGTGTGCTCTCCAGACAAGTGCCTAACATTGCAAAATACTGTATTATTCGCCCACTGGAGACCTTCACGCTGTCAGTAATCTCTTACTATGTATCAGTAAGGCATTCAACACTGCTGGAGAGTCTCTCTACTTCTGTTATTTGTCAAAACTCTGGAATGAAATTCCCACACAGTTAAAACAGACAGAAAACTTAAATAGTTTCAAAACTTTGCTTAAAGAGCAGCCATGCCACAGATGGCTCTGTTCTTCCTGCTCACCTTCCTAGCTTTACTCAGATAATTTTTCTCCAACTCTTACAGCCACTTAGCTTCCCAATCTTTTTGTACCTTATCGCTCCTCCTCATACGGCACTAATTTCCTAGAGTTTTACTTTTGCTCCTTCTCTCACACCCTACCACTAGCTACAACCCTCCTCTGTCCATTTATCTTCCTCTTCACTGCCATAACTTCCTCTTTTATATCTCTCTTGCCATCACTTTTAAGCTACATTACTATTGTCTGTAAATTATTACTAACCTCCGAAACACCCCAATTTGATCTTTTGCTTGCAGCCATTGTGCTATAAATACATTAACCATTTTTGTATTTTATTTTCCTGTTTCAAGTAATTGACCAATATATGTTAATTTCATTCTTTTTTGTGTTAAAACAGTATTTTCATGTAAGAAATATTTAAAAATCATGCAAATAAGCTCATGTATAGATGTTTTTACCCTGCAATTATAAATGTGCATCGTGTTTAACTTAAATGTGGAGCTTTTCTCCCCGGGCCTTGGCTGAAAATGGGTTTTACCTAGTCGGATTTTCCCGGTCAACAAAGACAAATAAATGAATGAATAAATAAATAAATAAATACATCTTGTTTTCACCTGAGTACTTAATGACAATCTCTCTGTGGTCATTAATGCCTTGGTCTCCTGTCACATTGTCTGTTGCAGTATCCTCTCATTGGGTCCCCGGCACCAAAATAAGTGATATAGGTCATGTGAAACTGCATTGCATGGTTACTTCATGGCACAAGTAATCATCTTCACCATCATCATCATCATCATCCCCTTTTATCCCCATTTTCTGTAAGGGGTTAGCATGCCATACCACTGTTGCCATCTCTCTTGATTCAATGGCATTTTCTTACCACCTTCAATAGTCATACCTGACTGTTGCAGGTCTTGTCTTACAGAATCCATTCATCTCTTTGCTGGATATCCTCATTTCCTCTTGCTTTCTTCCTGCCTCTCTTAAATCTTTCTTAGTCATCTTCTGCTTTCCTGCACATGTGCCTGAACCATTGTAATATGTTCTCTTTTACCTTTTCTGCAATTGGAGTTACTTTGGCTTCTGCCCTTACATTCTCATGTCTTCATCATTCCCAGTGTGCGTCCTACCACCAATCAGAAGCACATTATTTCCATCACCTCTAACTTCCTTAACTCGTCTGCCTTTATTGCCCAAGTTTCTGTAGCAAACAGTAGTACTGGTTGTACCACTGTTTTGTACAGCTTAACTTTTCAGCTTCTTTGGCATTTTTCTGTCATACACTGCCCCTGATAATCTGTGTTAGTCACCAACAGCCACTCTGATTTTAGCACTGACCTCCTCACTCAGACCTCCCTTCTCCTCGACCCCCCCCCCCCAAGATACCTTAAGCTGTTAACCTGTTCCACTATCTTCCCTTCCCTCTCACTTTTCAGCTTCTGGTTTCTCATATTTGCTGCCATGACAGCTGTCTTGTCTGGGTTTAATTTGTCCAAGTTTTTGGGTTTCTAATACCATGATAAGGATGGACCCCATTCCTAAGTCAGGTATACTTCTCAACCTCCTAGCCCAAGAAATCTGGACAAAGCCCAAAATAATGGGGGGGGGGGCAAAGGCCCAAACATACGGATATATTTAAAATATTGCTCTTATAAACTTAGAAAGTTGCTAGAATAACAAAATTTCTGCTAGCATGCACTTTCTGAAGGATATGAAGTCTGAAACTGAAATGTATGCCAATATTTAATGACTTCAATCCTAAGTGATTTGCCAGAAAACTACAAACTTTATGAGAAACAAACCAAAAATATGAGCCAAAAATCTGGACATTCTGTGAAAATCTGGACAGTTGAGAGCTAAGAAGACAGGCTAGGATTAGAGTTCATGAAATTAGTATTGTTTCATTTTCTGATGTTAGCTAAGAATAATGGTTTTAGCACCCCAATGTTTCCAGAATTGCCTCTTTCTGCAGTTCACATAGGGTTACATATATTGGAATCATATCTAAGTAAGACTGTAAATTCTTTTTTATTGGTCCTGATGTTTCTACTGCTATTGGAGCTGCTTGGGTATCTTTCTTCCACACTGCTCTCATTTCTGCTGCAAATCCTGGTATTTTATGACTTTGTATCTCTCGGTGCATAAGACAATGTAATCAATGGGTGTAGTAATTTTGATGATCAATGTTACTTTTGTTTTCTTTTCATGGACTACTATATCTGTTTTTCTAATTTTTGAACTGCTGGAAATGGGAGGTCACATATGATAAAAACTTCATTATTCCCTACAATGCTTTGTGGTTCATGTTTCCAGTGCTTCTCAAATACTTTGATATTGTAATGTTTGCATAATCCCCAGTGCAACATTCTTGCCACATTATAGTGCCATTCAGTTTACAGGCCCTCTGCCATGAGTGCGTCACATCCATTTTCAATAGGCTATGTAAATCAATGTGTACATAGTTCACTAATCTGGACTGCCGTTATTAGCCTTTCATCCCTTGGTTTCAGTTCACCTCTCCTTAACCTTCCCATATCAAATATTGATCAATGTGAGGTTCTTCCAGGGGATCTCTATACTTTCCACTATAAATGTGGACTTTACAATATGTTTTCCTTCTCATCTGATCCTTTTCCTAATATTCTTTTTTGTTTGTTTTTTTGGCACATTCAGTTGCTGTCTGATTTCCATCTACTTTTGGTTTGATTTCCATCCCAACTTTATTCCAAAATGCTTCTACTAAACTAAGCAAAGAATTTGTGGTAGACCTCTTCTCTTGTCTTTACTGAGTTTAATCCCATGTGCCTTCAGTTTTCCATTCTGTTCTGATAATATTTGCTGCGGTTCCTGTTCAGAGTCCACTTATAATGCTACGTCTACACACAGCAACCTTGTTGATCTATAAACTCCATCCTGTTTGCTAATGTTGTTCATCACCAATATGAGCAGCAGTGGGCTAAGAGCTGTTTCCCAACTGTACCCTGATGCATATCCACTCTCACTGAGAACCTCTCTTTGAGTCCAAACATTGTTCATACTTGTGACATTGGATCTTTGTACATAGGGGTCTATGTTACGTTATTGAACAGTGAAATGTTTGAAGATGTAATAATCGACCTCTAAATGTCGAACCGTCGGAATATCGAACGGTTCAATGGAGATCTCCATTCAGTGTGTACATGGAAGTTTTCCATTGTCTGCACTGTAGTGCGATTTTAGAGTTGGTATATTTGAGTAGTGGGGGATGTGGGGGTGCTTAGAGCATTTTAATGGTTTGTTTGAGTGTTTTTATGTTTTTTTTGCCATTCGACATTACGGCGTTTCAACATTTAGGGGTCGATTATTACATGTTCGAACATTTTACTGTTCGATCACGTAATATAGATGCGTACATAGCCTGTACAAATTTTATTAATGTTTCTGGGACTTTGAACCATTGCAGGACTAACCAAATCAGCTTTCTTGGGACCTTATCATATGCTTTTGCCATGTCTAGGAATGCCCAGTTGGGACTTTCCACAATTTGAGCTTCTTCTCCACTCTTTGTCTCATTGCAAAGATTGGGTTGGTTGTGCTGCATCCTGATATGAATCGACCTGCTCATCACTCATCTTACTTTGTACTCTTCTGTGTATTTGTTTATCAATCAGTCCTCACAGCCCTTTAATGCAGTGTGACAGGAGTTTGATACCTCTGCTCTGCCCTTATTATTTCTCAATAACTCACCCAACATCTTGATCATATTTGTCATGACCTCATCTGAGCCTACTCCTTCCCTGGAGTTTATTTTCGTTAGTGCTGTTCTTACTTTTTCCTAGCATGGGCTCTTCTTCCTCCTTCATCATAGGCTGTGTTGGGGCAGTATAGTTTCTGTGAAGTTTTCTTTACTTAGAAGCTGCTAGAAGTATTCCTTCCATCTGCCTTTGATATCATGTGGACTGGTGAGCAGGTTTATGAAGACTTTCCCATGATTATCTACGTACTGGATTTCCCTACAGTTTTGTATCGTCTTTAAAATATTGGTATTGACTTTTGTCTTCATGCTTGACTTGAGTCCCTCTTGTCTGATGCAGTGCTGACCACTGCTGTCGTAGCTCCCCAATTGTACCCTCCCCCTGTGGTGGACCCCCCAACTCTGATGGACCTCCTGCATATACACAAAACAAACAGCACCAGAATTACCCATTCTAAAGACTTAAACCTTGCCTGTGACATAAAATGGACCTGCTGGCGAGACAGGTATGTATCCCAGATACTACCCCATCTATGGAACAGGCTTCCCATCCATGTGAAGCAGAGTTCCTCCCTAACCCAATTCAATGCATCTTGGACAACTGGATGGGAAACCAGAAATTCATCCCAGGTTTGGCACCTATGTCTCTAATGGACACAGGTAACCTGTAAATGGTTTATATTCCAGGCCCATGCTTGCACTTATCAAGGGTATCAGAACTTGTCAGAGATTTGAGATGCATGACTGGGCTTAAAAAGGCCCCTGTGGACGTTAGCCTAGTAAACACCTATGAACCTATGAACTTAAGAACCTATGATATGCTAGCATGACGTTACTAGTGGTTCCTAGGTTATGGCTTGAAACATCACTTTTCTGATAATTTAACTGATTGCCAGGCACTGCTCTATTACAACTAGCTGCTTGATAAGTGCTCCATCTTCTAGATGCAAGGAGCTCCATACAGACCTTTCTTTTTGACTTCACTTTTACTGCTGACCTGATGAATCAGACTGTAAACCTTTTACTGTCTCATTTTTGTGATTTGTTTTATAATTTCATTGCCTCATGTTGGAATAGTGCTTTGTGTAAAATTACTTCAATAAAGTTGAAGCTAAAAGTGAAATGAGACAGACAAGCATGCAAAGACAGTCCACAGCTTGTATGAATTATAAGGCAGGCAGTTAACTGGCTGCTAGAAAGTTATGATTTTACTGTAAAAAAAAAACTGCAGGGTTATAAAGTCTGATGAGAGAAATCAAGTAGAAGTTGACTGCAAGGAGGAGAGAAGGTGAAATTATTTGATTGCTACAATTACCCCTAGACAGAATCACACAGTGACCCTTTTTGCTGTTTGCTATGACTAGCTTTCCTACTTCAATCCCCCTAAGTTGCATCTCTTCCTGGGCCACCACCTTCATGTGTTACCTGCTTGTGCCTCTTAGACCATGATTTTCTGCTTTTTTCCCACTGTCTCTTTAATGTGTGCCAGTCAGAAAATATAGGTAGCACCACAGAACCATGCACTGAGCTGTGCTGAAATATACTATGCATATCCTTATCTAGGTCTCAATCCTGTGTCTAGCACTAGAAAATACTCTAACCCTTAAGACTGCCCATTTGATGCTGGACTGCTATCATTACTCACATAGCCTGCTTCAAACTACATCATGAAGACATAAGCCCACCCTGATGTATAAGTTACATCATGAAGACATAAGCCCACCCTGATGTATAAGTTACATCATGAAGATATAAGCCCCAGATGTGCTTTCTACATACCTTGACATTATCCATTTTCTTGATGTCCTGCAACTAGCTTGCTGAGTGAAGAATTGTCAGTCATGCCATCATGGGTCACTCTTAACTGTTCATGGTAGATGAATACTGGACTCTGTTTCCATTTGATGTATGTCTTGGCATGTACTGTGGGTGAGGCTGGGAACAAACATGATTGGATAACATTTCCTGGCTAAAAAAATAACCACTAGAAGAGAGGAGACTCCCTATGTTATCAAATAAGAAATATTGTCTGTATTCCTATGCTGTAAAAGCAAAAATGTACACACTACTTATAGGATGTGACCATTTGACACAGTACTAATGAAATGTGAATATTTATCATAGCTGGTCTGTTTATTAATTTACTAATGGCCTGTACAAACTGGTCAGTAGAGAAGCCATGATGTTACCCCAGATAGTCTGTCTGCACCACAAAATATGATGCTCTGTAAAATGCAGCCAGCCCCCTCAGAAGAAGCACTGCAACAACATGACCTGCCTGTTTTATTTTTATTTATTTCAGTCTGATAATGGGTCAGTGGACTGGCCAACAGACCCTTTTCAGCCATGGCTATCATCATAATGTTCCTTCTGAAATGATACCCATCTCCAGCTTCTGCAAATTTCTAGATCTGCAGCCTTAAACTAACTGGCAGAAGGAGACATACATCTGTTTAGTGTGATGTCTAGTCTCTTTGGATGTTGCAGCTAACCTAGAGAAGCCAAACTCCCCATTTCATATGCACAGGAATCCCATGCTGCTTTATAGGCCTCAATTATCTGATCTTCTGTTGTGCATTCTGTAGTTTGTTGCAGCTCTCAGCTACCTGCTCTGTAAAAAATGACTTTCTCCTGTCCACATTAAGTGGTGCTTCCTTTATCCACATGTCATGCCTGGTCTTGCTTACCAGGGTAACCATGTCACATTTAACATGTAGTCCATTTGTTATCCATGTCATACTCCCAGCCGTTTCCCCATGCACCTTCTTTTCCTTTCCCCTCATGACCCTAGTCACTTAACGCTACCATTTCCAGCATTGTAATTTCCCAGTGACTATAAGACTTCCAAACATACAGGTATGATATTTGATCTGTAGTTTAATTGCAGCCTAATATAGATCACTATTTCTGTCTTATTGCTTGACTCCACATTCTTAAAAATAAGTACCGTAGGATTTTATTTTTCTGCCACCCCATCAAGATCTCTTGAAGGAGGTTTAAAGTATTAGACAGTAGAAATTCTGGCTTGCCAGTGTCTCATTCATATTTTTGTCTTTGTGTCTTTTCTATGCAACCTTTTTACTTGTTGTGTTGTTCCTTATTTTGGAAATTTTGGAGTACCCCTTTTACAGATATAAGGCTTTTTAAAAAGCTGAGTGTTTTCAGAAAATGGCCAAGCAATCTATTTATGATATACTGACAAACCCATAAAAAGGGCGAAACATGTTATATCATGTCTACAGCTCTCAAGGTTGGCTCCATTGGTCCAAATACCTTAATAAAAACATATAAAAGGTAAGAAGTCAGTGGGCATTCAGAAGCCATGTAGCTGAAACACTGGTTCCTATTACAAGTCCAAACACTTGAAATGTCGAATGTCATATGGTTGACACCATGTGATCGACATTTCAAGAGTTTGAAGGTTAAACGTAACGGCGCCATTTGGTGCAGAATGGGAGAATTTCCCTTTTCTGCACTGAAGTGTGATCTCAGAGTTGGTATATTTAAGTAGGGGTGTGGGGGGTGCAGGGGTGCTTGTCCCCCTGCCTGCACCATTAAGGCAAGTTTTATTTTCTTTTGTTTGTTTTATTATATATTCAGACTTTTGAACTTCGATCATATGTTGTCAAACATACAGTATTCGAAGTTTTGAAAGTTCGGATATATAATATAGACCTCTGAAAGACTTGTATGTCCTTAAGCAGGTATTTGCATAGTTCCCATGGGCCTTCTTCAGAGAAAGTTTAAGGTATTACACAGTGAAGACTTGTTTGTCCATCTGTCTTTTCTGCATGGCCATTTTACTTGTTATTTTGACCCTTTTATAACGAACCTGATGATAAAGGCTCTAGTTAATAATGAGTCTGTTTCTTTTTTGATGTTCTGGAGCTTTCACATAACTCCTTCAACTGCATATTCTGCTCTTGAAAGGTCATTCACAGATGCAGCATTATACACTTGGATGGACTGAAGTGAAGCTGCCACATTTTGGCCATGTCTTAAGACTCATACCTCTCAACCTCTAAACACAAGAATTCTAGAGAAAGCCAAAAATAATGGAAGGATAATGACCCAAATTGGAGTCAGACTTTAAATATTGTTCTTATAAACAGAAAGCTATTAAAATAACATGTTTTGCAATAGCACATGTGTTTTTAAGAATAAGAAATCTGAAATTCAAATGTATGTTGTTATTTATTGACTTCAGTCCTCAAATGATATGTCAGAAAACCACAAATCTTATGAATAACAGGCCAAACATATGAAGCAAAAATCTAGACATTCTACAGAAATCTGGACAGTTGTTGTATGTTGACTCCTTTGGCTCTTCTTCATGCTTGCTTCGCTATCTGCCTCTGATCCTCACAACTTTGTAATATCTGTAGAGATACTGAATTTTTTCCTATTTTTTGTATGAGGATGTAATGAGCAACATAATATAGAACTGGACTCAGGATTTACCCATACAGGACAAAACATGTCATGCTTTTAACCCTCTGAGGGTGCCACTGTAAGAATAACTGCTTGTTTCCTGTTGACTGAATAATTTTTCATCCATTTACACAGTTTCCTTCCCACACTTTGTCATCTTATTCTGCTAGGAGTCTGCGGTGTAAGACTGGATCAAATGCTTTGATAAGATTCATGTAACTCACATCCAGAGGACTAGTTCCGACTTCCTCCATGGTGACACAGTCAGGGAAGTGGATTAAGTTACCCCATCAGACCACCTGCTGTAAAACAATGATGGATTTCATTGATCACTCTATTTTGGCTGAGAAACCTTGCAAGCCTTGACTCTTTCACAGTTTCTATTGCTTGTACCACCACCAAAGTCTATCTGAATGGCCTGAAATTCCCTAGATTGTTAGCACAAGTGCCAGCATCAATTCCCCTGAAGACCCTCCTCCAAAACAGCTGCTGACCAGTTTTGCTATGATTTCACCTCAAGGTTGGATCTCATCTGGGCCTATGCCTCAACCACTTTTTCTCTCCCACTCTCTCTCTCCGCATGTCATGATGTCCCATGTGCCCATCCACCCAGTGACCTTGTCTCCATCTCAGACTGGTGCTGTGTCTTTTGCTCTTTTAACACTTATTTCATATGTTTCCTGCTCTTTTGTCTTATTATACTCGTGTCCTTTCCCAAGGTAAGTTATTCGGTTTCCCTCCAAACCTTCTTTTCTTAGTATGTACTGAAAGAGGACCTTTTTTACCTTTTCTTAAAGCCTACCAAGGACTTTTCCTTCATCTCTTTCTTTGCCCTCTTGACAAATTTCTTTCTAACTTGCATATGCCCTACCCAGTGAACCTTACCTTGTCTATATAGCAAGTTTCCTTTTCCTACATGTTTGCCATTTATTCCCTAATGAACCAGACTGCTTTCTTTTTGGCTTGGCAGTCTTTATCCCTTTTCCCTACCTTACAATATACTTCCCTTTGAAACAAGGGACATTTGTTTGGGGTCTACCTTCCTGCTAACATTTTTTATTCCTTGAATTTCTCTAAAGCCTGTTATTATTGTAATTAATGAAAGACAGCTGCTTTGAGGATTTTCTCCCTTCCTGTTGTATATGAGCATAGAGTTAGTGTATATAAGTAATGGGGGGTATGAAGGCAGAGCCCATTCATGTGGAGGTACAGAGGGTTTGCTCCCTTGCAAAAACAGTGTTTGTGACCAGTGCAGATAGTGTTTTGGGAGACTAAATTATTGATCACTTGTGATTGTGCATTAATTTGTCACCTGTGCATACAGGAAGTCTCTCCAAATTGCCTTTTTTATGGCATTCCTTTGCTGTCATACCATATCCCACATCTCTGTTTATGATCCCTATATCATGTCATAATCTGATCCTCTGTAATTCAGGTCCTGTACTTTGCAGATCTTGTGGACACTTTTAACTGCTGGACCACTGGAAGATCCTTTACCTCTGCAGGTGGAACATGATACTCAGAAGTCCTCCTACCCTTGTTCTGACCAGTACCTTGATATCCATGCTGCTTATTTCATTCATGATGTTTTCCTGATCCACTTTGAATGACAGAATATTTCCATTTACCTTTGCCTTCTCAACAAGTCTTCAATTTTCTATTCCTTGGTTTTAGGTGTCTTTTTTATACTATCAGTTCTAAATGCTATTTATTTAATGCATCTGTTCCATCTACCTTCATAGCTTCCCTGTCTGTCTGTTTATCCTGTCTGTAATCTTCCTTTTTCCCCATCTTTTCCCTCCAAAGTGATAAAGATGATTCCATCACTGATCTTGTATGCTCCAGCTTATGAAGAACTCAGCCAAACACTGGCAGTAAAACCCTAATAGACAGCAATGTGTTCTTAGTTATTTTGCATTCTGTAAACATTTGCAAATAAGGCCACAATGTTCACTGTTTGCATATGTGTGTGTATTTGAGCATGTCCATTACAGATGCTGTGTGTCAGCATGTGTCTTCTCTCCAGGAAATTGGTATGGCAGTCTTATCTCTGTTATAACCTAGAAGTGTTTGTCAGTTTTACTGACAGAGTTGTTCACTTAACAATGCATGTCCTTTGTGGCATATCTGTAACAACTAGTTTTTGTTTGCTGTAGCTAATCTATACATTACAGCTCTACATGCCCTACAGAGACTGATTAAGTTGCCATAATTATTCTGAGATAATGGCTCCCTTGCAGAAATGTCCTTTGTATGTATATATATATATATATATATATATATATATATATATATATATATATATATATATATATATATATGTGTGTGTGCAAAATAAGGCATTGCAGCTCCACAGTACACTGCATGTTCAAATACAGCCTAATAAAATATACCTACTGACTGTAATAAATAAAAGAACACATAACCTCCAAGAGCTACTGTATAAGGGTCCCCATAGTTACAAGACTGACATTCTTCTAAATGTCAAGTGTTGCTAAGCATTAACTCTACCCTTTAAAGCTGCATAATGCTTAAACTCCATCCCAGTGCATGTGATAAGGTCTATTCAGAGTAATGTACATAACAGTAGCTGGTTCAACTAGCGCCCTGTGCTAATCCTACAAAGTAGTGCCTACCCCCTCGGCTCTTCAAAACAAGGAAAAAAATATAACTTCTGCATACAGAGCTGCCCAATCCACATGCCCCCCTCCTGTAGCTGGTTCAACTACCACCCTGTAGCAGTCCTACAAAGTAGTGCCCACCTCCTCAGCTCTTCAAAACAAGGGAAAAAAAAGCACTTCTGCATACAAAACTACCCAATCTACATGCCCCCCCCCCCCCTGCAGCTATGGTATCTGATGCTCCTGAAATGCGGGACTCAAGCAAGTCCCACTTCTTCACCTGGCTCAACCCTCCTCCTTCCTCACATTTTAGTAAAAAAATTATTATTATTCATTTAAATTGTAGCAAACTGCTTGCTACAAATTTTACAAATATAGCAAGCAGTTGCTACAGTTTATACTCCACACTGAGTGCTACAGCTCTCACGTTTTAGCTACAAAAAAGAAATGATTTAAACTGTAGCAAATTGTTTGCTATAGTTTAGACCACACTCTGAGGGTTGACTACAAATGCAATAAGGGCTTTTAAAAGCTGGTATATGCTAAAGAGTGATAGGGTTTGGCTGACCATACCCCCAGGGCAGCTTCCCCTTACCACTTGCAATCGACCACTTGCAATCTGGATTTTTAGCATATTTGTTTGACAACATCTTCCAAATTTTATATAGGAAGCAGTTGAGTAGTCCAACTTTAGCTGTACCCACATTAATGTTGTTAAACTGCTTATTAAAAAATTCCACACACCGACAAACTAAATGCAATGATTTCATCTTCAAAGATTTAGATATTCAGTTAAATAATATTCAACTGATTATATATATTGTAATATATGTACTGCCCTACAACATATTTATCTTCCAAATGCAAATACCAATCAGCTTGGTAGCTCAGATACAACTGTACACAGTATCAACTAACTGTGCTTCTCTAAATCAACCTTCATTTCCTCCTCAAGAAAAACTAATTGCAATTCTTCGATTTATAGTTTTGTTTTTTCCAGGTACAGCTATTCATAGGTTAGTACTAAGCCTGCTGCCCTTGTGGACCACTTTAAACCAAGTCAATTTCCCTTTCAAAACTGGGAATCAAACTTTCTACCTTGTGTCTGTGAATTAAGACCTTAAACATTATACCAATTCCTAACCCATTACAAGAAATGAACAACTGATCAGAAGTGCTGAACAATTTTGCTCTGTCAAGACAGCACCTGAGTTGTCCGAACATCTAGAGTATGATGTTCCCTTGCTCCCTTCTTCATTTTCAGGTGCTGGAAAGAAGACAGGGAGATGGACAGGCTGGGTTAAAGTAAGCTTGATTACTACTTTAGGCATAAAGAAAAGATTAGTTATCAAATAAAACCTATCTTTGTGGAAAATGAGATAAGGTTGACCCACCATGAGAGGTTGCAAGTCAGATGCTCTTGCAATAATCAGAGCAATTACGTAAAACTTTTTCCATGTTAACAACCTCAAGTCAACCTGATAAGTTGGTTCAACCTGGGCAAATGTCAGCTCCTCTAAAACAAACTTAAAATTCCAAGGGGGAGCTACTGGTTTTCTGGGAGGCTTTTTATGCAGAACCCCTTTCAAAAAACATTTCACATGAGATTGCATTGAAGTAGGTGGTTCCATGTTGAATGGCTGACAAATGAACATTTTATGAAGAATAAAATAAGCCATAAGACAGTAACTCACACAAATACTGTAAAACCAGAGAAACACCACCCTTGAATGATTGGTGGTTCTTATGTTGGCAACAACTATGAAATGTTTTCCATATAACTTTCTAGCAGAAGGGGTTTCTTGCTGCCATTAATACCTGCTGTACATCCTCAGAAAATAGGTGCCTAAAAGTTATTAAGATCCTGTCATCCAGGCAGTCAGTTGCAGTTGTTTGCTATCAGGATGTTTCAAACACATCTGATCTTGTGTGAGTAAACCAGTTTGTGAGAAGGATAATGGTAATTGTCCCTGGCCAATTCCAGAAGAAAGGAGAATCTATGTTGCCAGGGCCAGAAGGAAGTCACCACAATGATCACTGGGGAGTTCTGAAACTTCAATAGTACACTAGAAATCAGTGGAAAAGGCATACAGGAGCATTCCTGTTCAAGTAAAAGAAAAGGCATATGTCCTCCAGGCCTTCTAGCACAAAGACCTGAATCAGAATTTTTCCAACTGATTGTTCAGAGAGGAGGCAAAAAGATCTAGTAGTTGTGGTATTCCCCAGAGGGCAAATCTCCAATTCCATTTCCATTCATGAGGGTCTGCCCTAGTCCTGCTCAGCTTGTCTACCACAGAATTTTGCTCTGATGGAATGTAAGATGCCTGTAGAGTGGGACTGCATTGTAAAGCTATATCCCTTGCTAAAATTGCTAGTCTGCATAGAGGGTAAAATCAGGTTCCACCTTGCTTGTTTAAGCATGACATCACTGTAGTATTGTCTGTAAACACTTGTAGAGGTCCAGGTAACATAGGTTCATAGGTTCATAGGTAGATACTAGGCTATCTGCCCTAGGGCATTTATAAGCCTAGTCAGAGTGTATTTGGCTTCCGCCTCCCTATTAGATTAGCCTACTGTGCCTCTAAAGTAGGTCACAGAAGGTACCCTTTTAAGATTAGTTTACTGTGCCTCTGTCTAGGAGGGACACAGGAGAGATCCCAGGGGTGAATTTGCGATTTCCCATCCACGCGTCCAAATTTCGCTTGAAGAGGATCAGCGAGGGACTATGTCTAACATGAACTGGGATTCTATTCCAGAGTGAGGGGAGCCTCTGGGAAATTAATCTGTCCCTCCAGCATGTCCTATTTATTTTTGTGCTGAGGTTTAGGTCCCTGGAGTGTGTAGCTCTAAGGGACTTGGATTTTTTGAGGTGGAGCATGTCCATTAATTCTGGGTTTGACATGGCTTTGTACGTCAGGCATAGATCGCCTCTGAGTAGGCAGCAAGCAACTGAGTAGAGCTGGAGTTTCTTTAGTCGAGCTGCATAGGGCATCTGTTTGTAGCCCATGATCCTCTTGGTGAGGTACTTTTGGGGTCTCTCCAGTTGCTGCAGGTGTCGGGTAAGGTACATCCCAAAAGGGGCATTGTATTCAATTATGGGCCTGATGAGTGATGAGTAGAGGGGCACAATGACCTCTCTTGGTCTAGATGCAAACCCTTTCGTGATAAGGTGGGCTATATAGAAGGTCTTTCTAACCACTTTGGCAACGTGATTATCAAAGGAGAGATTACTATCTACGTTGGTCCCCAAATCTCTAATTACTTCTTCCATACTTAATGGATTACCACCTATGTGGTAATTTGTGGGCACCTTGTTTTCCCAAAGGGGATGACTATGCACTTTTTAGCATTTAGCTTGAGCCGTGGCTCTGGCACCAAGCATCCATCTCTGTGAGACCCTTTTGGAGGATGCTTGTGTCAGCTGGAGATTTGATTATGGCCCCCAGTTTGCAGTCATCTGCGAACTTTGTCAGCCATAATCCCCCCGTGTTAGCCTGAACCTCAGAGAAGTATATACCAAACAAGAGAGGTCCCAGAACTGAGCCCTGTGGGATGCCACTTGTAACTGGTTTGGATTCGGACATGGCACCTGCAATTCTGACCATGTGGGTTCTATCTCTGAGCCAGTTTGCAACCCATCTTGTGATATAGGGGTTGATATTTAAGCTGGCATGCTTATTTATGATGCCCCAGTGGGGTATTGTATCGAAGGCTTTTGCGAGGTCCAGGTAGGCTGTGTGGACTACCTTGCCCTCATCTATGGCTTTGGTAACTGTTTCAAAGAAATCAACTAGGTTTAAGAGGTAAGATCTGCCCTTAACAAAGCCGAATTGGGTAGGGTCCAGTGTCTGGAGGCTCCCAATGTCTTTGTTTATGAGTTCCATGATAATACGCTCCATAGCTTTACAGACCAGACTAGTCAGGCTTATGGGGCGATAGTTTCCGGGGTCCGTTGTGGCACCACCTTTGTGGAGTGGGACCACTGTAGCTGTACGTCATTCTTTGGGTACATATCCTGTTGTAAGGCTAAGTTTGAACAGTGACTTAATGTGAGGGTTCAGTTCTTCTTGGAGCTCGTGTAAGACACAGCCTGGGACACCGTCCGGTCTCATAGATGCTGTGCTTTTTGCTTTGGAGAGGGCAGCTTTCACCTGTGCATCTGGGATGTCAGGGAGGTTACATTCAGTTGGGATAGGCATTTGCTCCTTTGGGGGTAGGGGGGGGAGAAGTTTGCGCTGAATCTGTCTGCCAGGATGTTGGCTATATCTGTAGGTTCGGTATATTTTGTACCGTTATGCAACAATTCAGAGCATATCTGGGAGTTTCCGCCCATGTTCCTGACATAACTAAAGAAGGCCTTGTGATTATCTTTAGTGTCTAGGGCAATTTTTCTTTCAAAACTGGCCTTTGATGATTTTATGAGGGATCGAAGTTTCTTGCTAATACTGATCAGAGATGCCTTCCCTTTTTGGGATTTTGCTCTGTCATGTAGTAGCTTCCTCCTTCTGTTGTATAGCTTATTTATGGCCGGGGTCCACCAGACCGGTCTCCTGTTTTTGGAGGAGTGAATCTTGGTTTTATTTGGGATAGCACGATCCATGCATTCCTGCAAGTGCTCATAGAATGCATTTGTAAAGGATTCTGTGGACTGGGCTGTATTATCCTCTGGCCCACGGGCTTTGAAGGATTCCACCTCAGTCTTGAGAAGTGCAAAGTTGGCTTTTGAGAAATTCTTTACAGTGATTTTCTTGGCTGGGGGTGGGGATGGGATATGGATGTCCAGGGAAATTTGTTTATGGTCTGATCTTACCAATGAGGGGTTTACCTCTGGTGTGGAACATATAGACCCCATGTTGGTGATGACCAGGTGCAATATGCTGTTCCCTCTTCTGGGAGTGGTGACCAGTTGTTCCATTGCATTAGAGTTTATAAATTCAAGTAACTGTTGGGTGAGGGTGTTTGGGCTTGAGTAGTTTTCCCAGTCAATGTTTGGGTAGTTGAAGTCACCCAATAACATAGTGTTTGGAGAGACCTTCATATTCTCCAGTGTTCTCAGGAATGCCAAATGGGGTTCCTGTAACAGGGAGGGTGTTCTGTAGCAGGCTACAAAATGAAAGACAGTTTTGCCCACTGTTAGTTTCACATAGATGGTTTCTGATGCTTCGTGCAGTGCCACTAACCTGGAGGTGTAGGTATCTTTGATGAATATAGATACTCCGCCTCCTTTTGTGCTTCGGTCCGAGTTTTGGGGCCAAAACGCATGGTATGAGTTATAACCTGGTAGTCCTGGGGTGCTCTCAGGAGCCTTGAACCAGGTTTCTGTTACTGCACAGACATCGATTTTCTCCATACTGAGGAGAGTCTCGAGTGCGTGCATCTTGAGGTTTAGACTTCTGGCACTGAGTAGCATTACCTTTAGTTTTTTTTATCTTTGGGTTGTCTATGGAGGTGGGTTTGTCCTTTGAGCCTTGCCTAAAAAAGGCACTATGGGGGTGGCAAGAGCCTTGACCAGTATACAAAAGCCTAAGGGTGACAGGTGCAAGCCGTCCCTAGCGAAGCAACATGGCTTGTCGAGCATGTCATCCCAGGCTGACAGACACTGGATCCCCTTTGAATGACACCAATACTTTATCCAATTGTTGAAACTGATCGTTTTGTCTTTATACTGTGGCATCATTCTTGGTGAGGGCAAGATGCTGCTCAAGGTCAGGGTCATACCACCCTGGGCTACGTGGTCAGAGAGCTCCTCTATGTCTCTTTTCATGTAGTCCAGGGAGGTACGTCTCAGGTCATTCACACCAGCATGGACAATGACGGAGTCATACTTGTACTTGCTTTGGAGTGACCTGAGTGCTTGTATTATGTGGCGGATCCTGGCACCCAACAGGCAGCTTACAGTGACCTTCTCCTTGTTCAGTCTGGTGAGCGGGACGTCAGTGTGCCTGACAATAGAGTCCCCTATAACAAGTGTATTTGGTGTGTTGTTTGGCCTTAAGGGCTGTGACTGTGAGGCACACTGATTTTGTGAGATATGTGATTTGTGGGTATTGTTGAGGGGTGTCTGTTGCTTGGATATCTGCTTAGGACGTCTTTGCTGTTTAGGCAGATTTTTATTTAGAGCCTCCAAGTATGTTTTTGTGTGTTTATGTGTTGGGTATGCAGATGCAATAGGTCTGTGTGAGACTGGATTTGTGGTGTGGGTGGTTACCTTTTCCTCCTGACTGACTGTGGCAGTCTTGGATTGAGAGAGCTCTGCCTCCAGTTTGGCTGTGTAACTGCATCTCTCACATGTATTAGAGTTTGTTGGAAGGAGGAGAGGGTTGTCTGTGTACACAAGGCAATTGTAACATTGCCTCAAAATTCCCAGATTCACCAGCTGGACTGGAGAGTAACCTTGAAACTGACCCTTGGACATACCAGATTAGTATAGGGAACTGTTTTTTTACTGATCAGATTAGGGAAGGGAACTGATTTTTCACTTGATCAGGAAGGACCGATCAGGAGTCTAATACTTATGAGAAGTCAAGGAGGGTGTAGTGCTTTAGTTAGTTAGTGTTTCCTTATAAGAGCTGAGCAAGTGCAGGGCTTTAGAAAGAGAATAGAGTGATTACTTTGAGAGTTTGAACAGTTCTAAGGGAAAAAGTGAAGAGCAGACTTTGTGGAGCCTGGAATAGTTTAAACCTGTTTAGGCGGCGCTGCCCGACACTGCTCAGTGTGCAAAACCGTGCAAAAAGACAGTTGTAGGGTTTTAAGAGAGAGAGAGATCAAGGAGTTTAGAATTGACCCAAAATGGCCAATAAAACTACAGCTTCTAGGTAGTACCCACTCCTCCAGGGACAGGCAGGCTGTTCAGTGTTAACCACTCCCACTGGTGAACACAGAGACTTCCCTTTAGCCCAAGTAAGCATTGGCCTTCTAGAAACCTCCAAACAGTTCAGAACAGCAAATCTGTAACTGAACTTTCTTAACTTTCAGAAAGTGAACTATTTAGAGTTGAAAATGTTAATGCCAGCTTACATCTCTTTTATGTTGATGTGCTTTTGGTCTGTCATTTGTGTTCCAAAGACCCTGCACTTTTATCCCCATTGACACTGCCCCCCAAGCAAATCTGAGGCATTTTTTGTGACTGACTGTGCCGGAGCAGGAGGGGAGAATAGAAGTCCTGGATTCTGAAAGATTTGGTGTCTTCAGAACATAACCTCCCTTTTCACATATCCTAGAATTGGAATTTGAAGTTGGTGTTGGGAGTCATAGAAATTTCAGATACCATTGCACCTTTCTCATGCGGACTCTTACAAGAGGTATCATGACTATCACTGAAGCCCTGAGACCTAGAATCCTGAGCGATTCCCTTGCCAAGATGGAAGTCTGAGTGGAAGAAAAGCTGTTTGGACTGAGGTGTCTAGAAGACATTCCTGAAAAATAATTCTGAGACAAAGAGTTAGAAAAGACTTCTGGATATTCTTTTGGAATTTTGGGAAAAAATGGTACTCTTCTGCAATAGTTGTTTTCAGAAGTCTCAACTGACAGGCTTATATGTTAACTTCTACCCTGTCCACTTGTATGAATATGAGGAAAGTTTTGGCATCTGTTGCCTCTTGTGAGGAAAAATCTGCATTGTGTAATTTGGTTTCTGCCAATTCTCAATTAACCACCCATTGTTTAAAATGTGGTTATGATCCCTCTGATGCACTTCCAGGGCTGCTGCTACTGGTGCTGTTAGGAAGAGTTTTACCTGGCTGCATTTGCAAAAGAAAGTGGTTGATGGGAGTTTGGTATAATGGTTAGGGGAAAGGCGCAAGTTCAGGAAATTACAGTTGTAATAAATAATAATATTTTCTGAGGGATTGAGAAACATCACTGTTGTCTCATTGAAACAACTGATTAATTCTGGAAATAGTGACAGAGAATAAAAGCCATCACAGCACCATCCAAAGTCACCCTCTTCTCAGAATCTGAATCAGTAATCACTGGAGATATTACAACATCTATCCCTTCACATTCCTTTTGAGGTTCAAACTCTTGAATTACTTCTGGAAAAGACAAATCCCTTTGTCTTTTAACAGAGCAACCATATAAGAATGGTCAAGAGCCTGAACTAAAACCTAAGCTAAGTCCATTAAATTACTGCTGTCTAGTGTCACTGAGACAGGAGAAGACATGTTTTTGTTTCTTTTTGACAGGCATTCTTGAAGAAACAGATCTAGAATTGTAAGCAGTCACCTCCCTAGGGATGGGAACAGCTTTCTGGCTAAGCAGAGAGGTATTCCCTAGGATGGACAAGAGTAGCTCTCTCCTGCCTGACAATAGCACACCAGTAGCCACAGAGGAAGTGTCTATCCCCCAGTCCATGGTGGCTGTACGGACTACACCAGTGAGTGAAAAGGAAAAGGTTAAGGTTCCTGTACACTGCAAATGTACAAATAGGAAAACTGATGGAATGTGGGTTGTTTAATTGATAGACACTTAAGAAATTGAATCAAAATTGGCAACCATCCTGTATTAAGGCAAGTCCCCATACCACAATTGCAGGGGAATTTGACTCCTGCACCATCCCTAACTTTTATAATATAATCTGAGAAGGCACAGACTCAAGAAAATGAATAAATTCACACTATCAGACTCATTTATTGATGTGGCTATATTCAATCCATCTTCTCTGAAACATTCAATAACAAATGGCAACCAACTAATGGCTATGCCTTGTCTTCTGAGATAATTACATTTGCTAACAGTATGAAGTGCCATGTAGGGTCTTCTTCCTTGCTGCATTTTTCTTGCCTCTGGGAAGGTGCCACCATCTACTTTCTACAGCATTCTGTACATTATTAAAAGAACTACTTATTATGGTCTGAGTATTCGCCTATTGAGATGTGAAAATTTACAGTAGGAATCAAAGAGTTTTTAAAATGCCTGCAGAAAATTCTTTGAACAAAGTATTCACTGTAAAATTCTAACCTTCCAAGTTTATCTAGTTCCTCCTTGCATAAATTAAAGGTTCCTAGAATACTTTAAAACTGAAACTATAACCTGCTGTCATCTAAACATGTGAAACTGGACTCCACAGTTTCCTTACCTGTGAGATTTGCTCATATTAAGTGAGATGGATTCCTTTAGTAAATTTCTTTTTCTGGGTCCCATTCTTGCTAACCAGCTGAAAGCATTTTGAAATGTATATGAAATCTTAAAGAACCACTCTGCACTGTTTGATGCCTTCAAGTACTTTTGGTAGCTATTGATGTTGCTTCACCACATCTGCTATATCCACAAAGTGTAGCATTGTTCCTGTGTGAATTAATGTTCAAAAAACGTATTGTCTGTCCTATAAAATCAAAATATCATAAGGGCATCTGCAAAGGGCTTTTGTTTTTCAGTGAGCAAGAAGTTGGGTTATTGCTTCATTACTAATCTGATCTGCAGTTTACAGTAGCCATTAAACATGATATGGATAGCTTCCTATTTCTGCAAGACAATCCTAGAAACTGCAAATATGTTTGAGTTTTTTTTGCTCATTTTGTAGTAGAAGATTTCACTGCTGCTGCTTAGTGGGTAGCTGGGTACAAATGTTCAAAGCTTAATAAATGAAATGGATATGAGACAGCTAGTAGCCTCCTAACAAATGAAACATATATCACATCCTCCGCCAAGCTAGTTGTGTTTTCTTTAAGTAGTCAGCTTGCCTCTTACATTGCTGTCAAATGTTGATGCTTTTGTTTCCCCTTGTTACGATTGATTTAATTGTTTTGATTTGCCAGATATACTGGTAATACAGTCCTAATATATGCCCTATCAGTAAGCTATGCGAGTTATGCATATGCCATAAATTTCTCACAAGTAGTCATCAGTGCTTCTATTGTCCATACAAAGTTAGGCAGTAATGCAGAAACACCGTCCTGAGGGACACTGCCAATCTCCATAGGCAAGTACGACAAAAAAGGTCACTTCTATTGGATATCAGAAAAACGAACCTGACGTCCATCTTTTGAGACCTCATCATTGGATACTCTGCCCAATTCAGCTATTCCACCTCTAAATCATCTGGCTCACCAGCAACTCTGAACCACTTTGGCTCACAAGATGCTTCCCTTAATACATGCCCCATGTCCGACATCAAGCAGCGCACATATTACTGCTTACTATTGATGAGTTCTTTTGGACAAAATGCCTCTTCAATGGGTCCAAATGGAAATGGTTTCTCGGCCTCTGCATCTTGGGCTGGAGTCCTGCATAGTTCACTTTGTCCACCCTTCCTACCCACGTGGCAGCCTTGATGGCTGAACTTTCCCACCAATTTGTTCCAACCACTATTCCTCCCTAAACTTGTTGTTGTTTACTATAGTTACCATGACAACATACATGTTTGTGCAGCCAGTAGGGCTTAGGGTGTGTTATGAAGAGGAAATAACATTGTTACAATGTATTTTTAATGCTTTTGACCCTTTGGCTGCTTCTATGCATTTTTTTATTTTATTTTATGTTATTTTATTTATTCATTTTGCTCTTGTTTACTGGGTGTGTCCAACTGTGCTTACTCAAAAATCCCTTTTCAGTGCAGGCCAGGAGAGAAAAGCTCCAACATATTACAAACATTTTTAAACAGACATTCAATAACATACATATGCAGATATTAAGTAATACAGATTAACAATTACACATCCATTTTCTAACTAGATTGTATTCATTTAAAATAAAGGTAAATATTGCAGTATAAAAGATACTTATACAATAGTAAATGATGAACACTGAGCATTTAAAGAGGTGTATTGGTGAGTTTGTCAGGTAAAATATCATGTGATAAGTGTTTAGAAATTCAAAGAAATGGAGGTGACGGATGGAACTAGGTAGGTCAGAATATGTTAATATTGTCGTCGTGAGTTCGGATATAAAGCAAGTTCAGAGACAATTATATCATAAGGTTTAGATTAGAAGTATAGATGTGGAGTAGTAACCAGTGTCACAGAGCTATGCATATGGCTGTGAGATTCCAGTAAAACTATTCATGTATTGGTGAAGACTGGTTGCGGGGCATAGGATACTGAATGAAGATAAATGGTTTGATAATATGGCCAGCTGAAGGTAACTGTGGCATTTATCTTGGAGAAGTACAGTAGCAGATCCATTGATTTGATAGGTGAAGTTTTAGTTGTGTTTTAAATGAGTTTGCATTCTGAATGGATTTCCTTGGTAGTAGGATGATTCCATTGTTTAGCTATACTGTTTGAATGTATAGAATCACCTACATTATTCGATGATTTGGTCATATTGATTAGTGAATTTTCTCTAGAATGTAAAATTCTACTGGGGTAGCGGTGTTGTATTAAGTTATTAAGGGCTGGGCAATTTTTTTGGCCTATGGAGAAGTCAGTGTATTGTAGTTTGCTAAGAGATAGCTAGGTTATGTGGTAGTTCTAGCCAGTTTAATTCTCATAGGGCTAGGCAATGGTGTGTTCTACTCGTATAGTTTACTGCAAATTTGGTTATTTTATCATAACAATGCTCAAACAACTTGAAGATTAGCGAAGACAGCATAGAGGAGAGATGGCAGTAAGAAAGTACAAGCTATACATCTTCTGGCTGTGTCAGTGAGGTAGGTTTTTACTCTACAAAACGCACCTATATTTTTGATGATTTTTTATTTTTGATGATTTTTTATTTTTGATGATTTTTTATTTTTGATGATTTTTTTAACAAAGTGTGATAAATGGTGTTCAAATTTTAACTGGTCATCTATGATGATACCCAGTAACTTTGTGTAGTTTACTTGTTCTGTCATGATGTTGTTTGCAGAGACAGTAGTGACTAGTGTTGTTTTAGTAGAAATGTGTTTATTTACTTATTTTTTTTTTAGGGTTTAGAAGTAGTGAAATATTTAGCCGCATTTCATAAGAAAGATTGTTGTGTTAGGTCTTGGAGTTTAGTCCTGCTTTAAAATAAACAAAATAGAACATTTATTTTATGCCGTATAAATATACCCTTTCATACCACTGCTACTTTCAGTACCCCAGTGGATGGATTTTGGATTATCAAAACAATGACTGGAATATTTACATTTTCTTTGTATAACACCCCCAAAAAACATTGATCACACATGGATCCATTGTAAGTTCACTCACTAATCATAAGGACTATCACTGTGGTTATTGGAAATGTTTTGAAAGCAGAAAGGAAAGAAACAACCAAACATTCTGCTTTATATAATATGCCCAGTCATCATCTGACATTCTACTTTCAGGTGCTCTTCATCTCTGGCAGGTCCTACACAACAAAATATTATACATATCCGCAGAAATATGACTGGGCAAATCCTAATGGGCTTCACGTACTTCACATCCCTGTGAGAAGCATGGAAAGATGAGTCAGTGGTTGAGAAGATTCTTCATTAACTTTCAACAATTATGGAAAGATAATTCATCATTATAGTTGATCTTGTTGTTGGTTAGAAGCTATCAGTAAAAGAGTCCATACATATCACTTTGACTGTTTAGTTTCACCCAGATGATAACCCTGACATAGATATATCGAGACTTATTTATTCATCTATTTATTTAATCCTTTGTTAACTGGGTAAGTCCAACTAGGTTAATAGCCTGTTTTCAGGGGAGTCCCAAGGTGGTATTTATACTACTACAGGACATTTGGCCAGGGCACTGGGATACTTCCTCTACTCATCATTGTTGTGTGTAAGACTCATTTTAAAGCAGCACTTCCTGTTTCTGTACCAGGCACAAAGGAGGCTCAGAGAAACAGGGAGACAGATGGATAGAGAAGGACATGATGAAGTGGTGAAAGAAAACAAGGAGAAAGCAAATACTGAGACCACAGAATGTTTGCAAGATTCTGAGGAAATGTTCAAAGAAACTTGTTTGATGGAGATGAGTCAGCAAATGATGGACATATAATTATTACGCTCTTGTCAAGGGGTTGTGGGATGATTTACTTAAAGAAATGGTGGTGAGCAGAGTGAGCAAGAAAATGAAGGAGATGTTTCCTGGGGAGACATTATGGAGAAAATACAAAAGGAGAATGCAGAGAGAATCCTGAAGAACAGCGGTGAGAAGGAGAAGAAAACACATGCGGAGAAAGTAAAAGAAGACAAAATGGAGTAGCAGAAAAGAAGGCAGAAGAAAATGAAAAACAGAAGTACGTGGTAAGGATTCAAAGTAAAGAAGATGAAGAAATGGACAGGTATAAAGTGTGGGATAATTTAATAACTCCTTTGGGTGTAAAAGCACATGAGGTAAGAGCATTTATTCTTATTAACAAAGAGACATTTTGTACCATTATATTTGAGACTGTTTCTCAACATAAACTTTTCTTGGAGAATATGAAAAAAAAGACTAACCCATAGAAGTGGGGAAATGGGACATGATGCAAAAAATGTGAACTGAAATGTTATAAATGTAATGAAATTAGACGTTATGGATGGATTGCAAAAAATTTAAATAAGAGTAAGGAAAAATAAAAAGAAAGAGTAGAATGAACAATGAGAAGACATTTTAGAAGCAGTAGAAATAGAAGAAAAAATAGGTGAGAAAAAATAATAAAGAGGACATAGAAGAAGATTCTGAAATAAGTAAAGAAGAAAACATAAATTGTGAGGTAGAAAAAGGGGAAATAATTATATTGGTTTGTTTGTTTCTATCTTTCGGCTTTTCCCGGTTAGGGGTCGCCACAGCGGAACTCCGGTCCGCTAATGATTGGCAGTAGAGTTTTACGTGCTGGCTTGCCAGGCCTAACACACAACCTTCAATGTAGGAACGCCCATTCACGCATGTCACCACACTGAGAATCGAATGGGCAATGTCTAACTGTGAGGCGACAACGCTACCGCAGCACCACCACCTCAGTTATGGTTGGTAAAAGGGTAAAAGACAGAAAAAAAATTAAAGTGTTAAGTACAAAAGAAAAAAGAAAGGAACTGGATGAAAAAGAATACATACAGCTAATGACTGAGGCCTGGCATAATAGTTAGGGTGTTTGACTAACAGACACAAGATACAGTGTCTGATTCACACCTTGGGAAGGAAATTGGCTATGCTTAGTATGGCCTATTAAGAATGCTAGCCTAGTAACTAGCTGTGAAATAATGACTTTAAAGAAAAGGGAAAATTACATTTTAGAGTGCTTTCTGTAAATATGAGCAGTATTTGGAATATATTAAGAAGAAGAATAGGAATTTTGGAGTGGTGTAACACATATGGTGCAAATGTTATTGTATTAGAAGACACAATATTTTTAACAAATGAAGAAAGATTACAAACAGAGAAATTATGGGGAGGAAAGATAATCTGGAATTTGTGAAATGAAAAATATTCTGGAATAGCCATATTCTGTAGAAATACAGTGAAGGTATTAAATATAACTTTATCAGACATGGGAAGATTAACCGTTGTAGATTTAAAAAGGAAGGAACAAGTATATAGAATTATAACATTATCTGCTTATACTAATATAAAGAAAGTGAAAGCTTATTTCATTAGATTTTATAATCTGTAGTGACTATTATAACTATTATTATAATAGCAGGAGACTTTGTGATTTAAGAGGCAAGTGTAAAAAGAAAAGAAATGATATAAGAAAACATTTAAAAGTTATAAGATGTGATAAATTAAAACTTTGGCACAAAAATCATGGGCTTGCAAAAGGGGTAGGCTTATTTTTTTCTGATTGTAATGTAGTCCTCCTTCTGACACTATTATTCATTTTCCCACAAGTCAGTACTGCTTTTTTTATTGTGGTGTTCTGATTTTAATTTTGGCTTTGTTGTCACAGTAACCGTTAAGGGGGCAGGAGGCAAAATGTGCGGTTCATCTCAACTCAGTGCATCTTATTTGTTTCTGCTTTTAATTTTGTGTTCTTTGGCATACTATTATACATTTTCTCACATGTCAGTACTGCTTATTTTATTCTTCTGTTCTACTTTGAATTTGGCCTTTCTTGTCACAGTGCTACTGACTTTATCCTCGCAAGTCACTGCTGCTTAGTTTGCGGTTGTATTGTCCTTTTCATTTTACTTTGGTTGTCAGACTGTTACTGGTTTCCTCCCAAGCCAGTGCCGCTTATACAACCACTTTTAGAAGCATTCTCTGTTACTTCCTAAATAGGGTCAAAATGACAGATGTTGTCTTTCAAAAAAATAACAAGGAAAAATAAAAGTATCAGATTACTTAAGCAGATTAGTAAAGGAAGGTAGTGTAATGAGAGAATTAAAAAAATGTAAAATGAGAAATAGAAAGAACTCGGGAAAAGATTAGGAGCTGTGTATTACAATATGTACAAGAAACATTTAAAGAAAAAAGATGATAGCGAAAAAAGCATAGAAAGTAAAAGAATAAATAAATAACAGAAAAAGAGAATCTAGAGTTGGAAATGAGATTTCTTTAAATGAGCTAGATAAAATATTAGGACAAGTAAATATAGATTTGGCTGCAGGACCACACGGAATATGGTATGAAATGTATACAAGTTTAAGGGAGTGGCAAAAAATATTTTTAAAGATTTTGAATGAATAGTATAAAGAATTATGTAGTGGAATACTTAAATTCACATAGAAGAAGGAAGATAGATGACAATTAAAAAACTGGATACCAAAAGTATTGAATAATAATGATTATAAGATTTTTATGAAAAAAATAAAAAAGAGATTTGAAACTAAAATGGAGAATATTCTGGAAGGTAACATATACAGTATAAAGGGGAAGGGTTGTCAAGCATTATTAATGATAGAGAAATTGTGGATGAAATTATGAACAGAAAAGAAAAAGCAAAAATCATGATAGGGGACCTCAGTAAGGCATTTGACACAACTGGACATGAAATCTTATGGGTTGTAGTGAAAGAATATAAGTGAGAAATTGAGGAAATTATCTAAGTCAGTTGTTGTATCTTTCGGCTTTTCCCAGTTAGGGGTTGCCACAGCGGAACTCCGGTCCGCTAATGATTGGCAGTAGATTTTTACGTGCCGAGTTGCTGGCCCTGATGCACAACCTTCAATGAAGGTACGCCCATTCATGCATGTCTCCACACAGAAGACGCTCTAGCTGAGAATTGAACAGGACAATGTCTTACTGTGAGGCGACAATGCTACCGCAGAACAACCACCACAGTTTCTATATAGTAATAATACAGATAAAAATACTTGTAAATGGCTGGTTAAGCCAAGAGGTGCATATGAACACCGCTGTGAGTGAGTAGGTGAGTGTGTGATAGTGATGGACCTTAGGGTTAGGGTTTGGGTTAAGGTAAGTGGGTAGATAGACAGGGATGTCTAATGAGTTGTATACTCTGCATTAGTTATGAACATCATAGAAAGAGGTGTGGTATATAATGACTGAAAGGTTAAGCATTCCAGTTCTGTTAACATAAGCAGATGGCATTATAATAACTGCAAAAACAATATTTTGATAAAAGTAGTTATAATTTGCACAAGCAAGTATTTAGAGATGATAGGGATGGCTTTAAATAAAGAGAAAAGTAAAGTTTAGGTGATGTAGTAAAGATTGTGGGTATATATTTTACAATGAATGACATTTCTGTGTTAGGTATAAAATTTGGGAATAAAGGTATAAGTAGAATTCAATGGGAGAAACAGAAGAAATTAAAGAAACCTGTCTTTTCTGGAGAACATATAAATTATCATTCAGAAAAAGGCTTATGTAATAAATTTAGTACTGATGGGAAAAAAGCATACTTAGCAAGTGTATTTATATTGCCAACAGTATTTGAAAAGGAATTATTGCAAATAACGTTTTCATTTATATCGGGTTCTAGATTAAACCTAGTATAAAGAGGAGATTTGTATGTAAATAAGGAAGAGAGGGTTTAGGGTGGATTAACCCCATGGTATACATTGCTTCATTAAAATTGTACAAAGTGTTAAAGTGGATAAATGAAAAAGATGAGAGATTAGTAGTAAAACTGTATAAACATAAGTATGATAAATTTAGGAGTATAGTAAAAAAACTTAAAAGAAAAAAAGAGTGCATAACTGAGGAAATAAAATATTACCATTTTTTTGTGGAAAAAAACTTGACGATATAGAAAAAGATAGAAAAGAATGGTATAAGAATCTAATGATGAATCATTACTGTGTAAAAACATGGGAAAATCTGGGTCTATATCAGAACATTGAAGTATTAAAATTTCGAATGTTCTGATATCGAACACTATTCAGCGAACGCTAAGAATAGCGAAGCTGCAGAACAGCGAATTCTTTCCTCAGGAAAGAATTCGGTTGGCCGTTTCTGTGGCTTAGTTATTCTTAGCGCTGTGGTGGAAAGTTACGGGTTGGGTTCAGTTAAGTGTGTGATTGTTTGTACGCTAGGGTTAGGGGTGGGTAAAGTGAGTTAGGGTTAGGGCGCGGGTTAAGCGTGTGTGCGATAGTGACAGACTTTAGGGTTAGGGGCGGTTTAAGTGAGTTAGGGTTAGGGAGCGGGTTAGGTGAGTGTGTGATAGTGATGGACTTTAGGGTTAGGGTTTGGGTTAAGGTAAGTGGGTAGATAGTAGTGTATGTTTAGTTTAGTGTAGCGTTAGATGTAGGAATTTAAGTATATGTGTGTGGTTGCTGTTTGTTTGATGTGCTTGTGTTGTGTGTATGTGTTTCGGAGCAGCAAATTCTTTCCATGGGAAAAAATTTGCTGTTCTGAATGCTCGATATTTTCATGTTTAGATGTTTTGGGGCTGATGAAATAGCGTTCGCTATTTTCATCTTTTGATAACGTGATATAAACGCGAAAATCTAACAGATGAAAACAATTAAGTTATAAAATAAGAAACAAATGGTGTAATCATAAAGTAGAATGGCAACATTTTTTGGGGAGACTGGTAATAGAGAAATTCCCATTAAAAGGAAATATGCCTTATAGGAAGAAAATTGATAGAATATGTTTATATTGTCAAGAAGACAAAACTTCAGAACATGTGTTTCTGAAATATAAAAGAGTAAATACATTACAGGGAAAACTATGTAAAGAGGATTGGATAAAATAAACATAGAGATGATTAAATATGGATATTATATGACTAGAAGTAAAGAATATGGTAAAAGAATAGATACAAATATTTTATGTTATGTGGGTTATATGGAATGCAAGAATAAATTAAATTGTGTTTAATGGTAAATGGATTTTAGAAACAATATTAAATAAAATCAGATGGCGGTTATGGAAAAAGAAGTGGGTGTCTAACAAAGATGAAAATTTAGTAGGATTGTGTAAACAGAGTTGTATATGTATATATTTGTACAGTTGTAAATATTTGGAAATATGTAAATATTTTGTAATTAAGCACCATTTTGCATATAAATAAAGAACCCCTGCTTTTTTCAACACAAGTGTTGGGGATCTTTTACATCTACTTGAGCTACCACCAACTCAAGCAGATGAGGCCTTGGTTTAATGTCTTCTATGAAGGATGAAACATTCAGAAAAGCAGTCCCCCCCTTTATGCTGCACTGTAGTGGGAGCAATCTATCTACCTGGTGTGGGAATAGAACCCATAGCCTTCTGTACCAAATGCAAGTGTGCTACCTATGGCACCAGTGACACTGTTTTCAGTGGACTTCAGAGTATTCCACACTGGAACTATACAGACTATACATCTACTTCAGATTCATTTCATCAATGGTTTCTTAGGCTTTATATATTATAAAGGTCTTTGTCTCATATGCAGTGACTGTCTGGGACTTTACATTTGATTAAAGTGTAACCAGCTTTGCATAACCAGCAATGCATTTTAATGGCTACTTCTGTCAGCAGTGAGACATTTTTCAGTAATGATTTATTTTACGACAAGGACTAGATAATATCAGATTTTATTTATGTATTTATTTATTTAGTTATTTATTTATTTTATCATGTTCCGAATGAAGGTTACAAGGATATAAAGTTGTTGGAATTGACTGTTTGTGCTGTCTGCTTAAAATACTTCACTGGAGCATTGCTTGTCATTAAAGATAAGAAAGGTATACAAATATGGTAGTGCTTAAATAGATATCACCATGCCATTATGAGCATTTAGTAAATAATCTCAACACAGGAAAATTTTGAAATTTTCAGGTGATGTGCATCCTTTATAATCTGATTCTTTGATTCTTAATGTAGCTGTAAATACATATCTGAGATTTATAAACAAAACTGAGATAAAGCAAAACAGAGTCATGATTAAATTACTTGGTGAAAATTGGTATGAAGAAATTGTTCAGCAGAAGCTGCTCCGTTCTCTGCAACAAAAAAAACTTGATTATTAGTTTTTCTAATGTGGAAGAAGATCCAAGCTTCTTTAAAGACTAGATGTTTAGTGTATATAGCTGAAACAGGTCTCAGCATAGTAAGTCATTGAAATGGCAATTCTGAATTCTTCACATATTTTAAAGAGAAAAAAAATATTGCAGATGAGAAGACAGAACACTTATAATATGCAGCTAGACTTTGATCATTCTGATTTTCTAAGGTCCTATTAGTTACTTTTGTGTAGGTTCATAGGTGATGACTAGGCCAACCACCCCATGGAACCCTTTTAAGCCTAGCCATGCTTTCTAAATGGAGCTGGCAAGCTTTGTTACTCTAGGGTTATTTTAAGGAGAATATGCAGATTGGTATATGGGTTGTCAAGCATTTACAGCTGTAGGCGACAGACCAGGGGTAAATTTCCAGTTCCCTATCCACTGCATCAAGGTATGCTTGAATTGGGTTTGAGAAGATCTGTTTTTAACATGGATGAGGAGCTTGTTCTAGAAAAGGGATAGTCTCTGAGACACATACCTCTCTGTCCAACATGTCCTATTTATGTGACAGATGAGGTTTAGGTCTTTAATGGAGTAATTCTGATGCTGTTTGTTTTGTGGATGTGCAACAGGTCCATAAGAGTGGGATAAGAGGATGCTTTGTAGACCAGGTGCAGACTACATCTCAGCAGTCTGGAAGAGATGGAGTACAAGGATACGGCTTTGAGGCAGTCCATGTTGGGTATGTTGTTTATGCCTTGTATTCTTTATGTGTGCAACCTCTGTGGACATTCCATTTGCTGCATATGCCTGGTCAGGTACATACCAAAGTGGTCACTGTACTCCATGACTGATCTGATTAGGGCTGATTACAGAAGAACGGTGACATTTGTGGACCTACCCTTTGTTTATAAGCTGCTCAACATTGAATACTTTCCTTATTTCCTTTGACACATGATAATCAAAGTCCAGGTTACTGTCTACATGTGTTCTCACATCCTAGACCAATTGGTCTCCTTTTAGGAGTGTATTATCAATGTGGTAGTTTCCAGGGTTAGCCATCTTAACATAGAACACTATTATGTATTTCTTGGTATTGAGTTTCAGACCATGGCTCTGGGAGCAGGCTTTCTTGGAGGGTATTTGTGTCTTTGGGGGACTCAGTAACTGCTCCTAGTTTGTGATTGCCTATAAACTTCATCAGCCAGAGGCCCTTGATGTTGGCCTTGACTTCAGCGGACCAGATGCTAACAAATAGTAGCCCTAGCATCAAGCCTTGAGGGACTGTGTTAGTCACTGGCCTCTTTATGGAGGTAGACTCCCCTAGCCTAAATTCTTGGGGCCTATCAGTGAAGCTGCTAGCTATGCAGCAGGTGACACCAGGGGGTTATACCTAATTTCATGAGTTTGCTTACAATACCCAAGTGGGGTTTTGTGTTGAATGCTTTGGCCAGGTCAAGATAGGCAATAGGCACTTTTTTGTCCTCATACATTGCTTTGGGGAAACTCTCTTAGAAGTCTAGCATGTTAAGTAAGCATCACCTGCCCTTCAAGACACCATACAGAGTTAGATCTAGTGTCTGAAGGTTTCCTATGTCATTATTTATAATTTTCATGATAATTATAATTGTGGCATATGAGACCATTCAGACGTATAGGTCTGTGGTAACCTGGATCCATAATGGCCCATCCTCATGCAGAAGGGTGACACCTGCAGTCCTCTACTCACTTGGCAAAAAGTTTGTCTGTAGGCTAAGGTTAAATAGTGATCTCAGATACCCTGATAAGCCATGTTCCATGCTATAAAGGAGGCATCCTGGGATATTATCAGGAACCATCAATGCAGTATTCTTTGCCTTGGAGAGTGCACTGACAGCTTATTCTTAGTAATAGTTGGGAGAGTTATGGTTGAGGATATTTCTTGAGGGGTGTGGGGGGGGGGATTGAAGCTAAATTTATCGGCCAGTAGATTTGCTATATCATCCGGTTGAGTAAAGGTGGCTTAATTTACAATTAGGTTAGCACACTGTGGTGTATTACCTTTGAGACTGTGGCCATACCTGATGAATGCCTTGTGATTGTACTTGCACTTGGCATGGGAGGCCATTATTATCTCAAATTTTGCTTTGGTAGACTTGACTAGCCCCCCCCACACACACACACACACACACACACACAGTTGTTTGTTTAGCTTGATTAGGGGAATTCTTACCTTGCTGTGCATTGCATTTCCTATTTTTTGCCATGAGTTCCTTCCTTTTGTTATACATCCTATTGTAGCTGGGATTCTACTAGGGTGGCTTGTTTTTGAATTTGTCCTGTGTTTATTCTGGGTAGGTACAGCCATTAACATGAATGCACAGGGTTTCTTTGAACAATTCCACATAGGCAACGGTATTCTGAGGATTGGGTGGATGGGCTTGAAATTTTGCCAGGGTGTCACTTAATAGTAAGAACTGTGCCTTAGAATAAGTCCTAAAAGTTCCAAGGTTAGCTGGGATGCTGAGTTCTATTTTTATTTCAAAGGAGACATCTTTATGATTTGACTAGACCAGTGAAGACATTATAATGGAGGGAGGGGCTACAATATTCTCCCATGTTTTTGAGGACGAGGTCAAGGATATTAGCACCCCTAGTGGACATATGGACTAACTGTTCATGGTGTTTATCCTGAAACTAAAAGTATTAGTTTGTTAGCTGCATGCTAACACTTTTAAATGAACTTTTTTATTTGTTCCTCATTTGCAGAATTTTATTTATTGAATATATTAGTTTGCGTTTTTACAGTATAACTATTGCATGGAACCTGACATCTTTTCTTCTGCTGCATTCCGATTATGTTCTCATCACTGTTGCCTGATAGCATTCTACATGCAAATAACACAAAGAGCTCCTTGTGGCTACATCTAACTTAGGCAGCAAAGTTAGCTTCCCTATGGGAAGAAAAAAGAAAAAAGAAAAAAATATGTTCTTTATCGTGCCATGGGTAATGAAATAAAATGCAATTAAGCAGTTGACAACAACAT
The DNA here is from genome assembly GCF_019279795.1 of Protopterus annectens. Lineage (NCBI taxonomy): Eukaryota > Metazoa > Chordata > Ceratodontiformes > Protopteridae > Protopterus > Protopterus annectens. Next base: position 1,278,008,581 of record NC_056746.1, on the reverse strand, counting down.
ATTTCTGTTGTGAGGATTGAACACTTTAGTGCAGTTAAATGGAACACATTTATGGTAACCTCAATTATTATAAAAAAATGGGGGGCAATGAAGTACCAATTCACTTTATACAAAAGAAGCTTTACTGTATACTGCTTTAGTGATTGCATTTTACAGAGCTTTCTGGTCCATTATAAAAACAATAAGAAATTCACTGTACAACTAGATTTGTATTTTCCTTTGCAGTTAATATACCTCTGTTCTTGGCTCTTTCTTCAGTCTTCTTATCCGAAGTATCACTGTAAAACTGAAAAGCACTGCTACTTTTTGTGTTCTTGTAGTGTTGTTGCATGTTTATAGATGATAGTTATTCAGTGTATATAACTGTGTAAAATTGAACAATTTTACAATAACAGAAATAAGTAACATGGCAGACTAGCATGTGATGCTAGGCATAGATTGCTGGGTCTATATCAGTTGAGCGAAAACCCCTTTACGCAAATATGAATACATCGAACCACACTGCGCGAAGTACGTAAACCTTGAACGTCCAAAACCACGAATTCCGAAATGTCGATTTGTTTTGGTTGGCCCATCTGTGTTATAGCTCCGTAAGGTAAGTGTGCGATAGATAGGACTTTAGGGTTAGGATATGGGTTATGGTAAGTGCATAGATAGGTAATGTATGTAAGATTTAGTGTAGTGTTAGATGTAGGGTTTTTTTAAGTGTATGTATGTATGTATGTGTGTTATTTATTTTGTTTGGGTGTATGTCTGTAGGGGAAGTGTGCGGTAGTTATGGACCTTAGGGTTAGGGAGGGGTTAAGGATAGTGCATAGATAGTTGTGTATGTGGGGTTTAGTGTAGTGTTGGAAGTAGGGTTTTGTTAAATGTATGTATGTGGATTATTTATTTTGTTTGGGTATATGTCTGTAGGGTTTGGTTAGTGTATGTATGTGGTTTATTTATTTTGTTTTGGTAGGTATTAAGTAGCGGGTGGTGGGGTTGGCTGACTATGATAGTTCAATATTTTATTTTTTGCGGTTTAGTGTATTCGGGATTTTCGCGGTTTGAGGTATAGGGTTCGATGTTTAGGTATTTGCATAAAGGGGTTTTCACTCAACTGATATAGACCCTAAATTGCTACGTGAATTCATGAGGACATGTTTTCTTAAATTAAATGGCACAGGCTCAATAGAAAAAAGGGAACATTAGCTTGCCAACTCTGTAGTGAATTCTATCATTAACGTTTGGGCTTACAACATTTCTGTGTTGTAGAAGGACATTGAGAAACCAATTCTCATCTGAACAAGATGGCAGCATACAGTTTAGCATATATATCAGCAAATTACATTTTCCTTTTTGATGTAGTCCTAGTGCTAATAAATTGCCTTGTTCTGAAAAAAATACAACACAGATGTTGATAATGATTGATAGTTACAATGATGATTCGGTTCCAGAAGAGCATCTTCTCAAAACTAAAGTAAGTAGTATTAATGTTCTAGAGAGATACATTTGGATGGTCACAGTTCCAGAGCAGTAAAAAGTTGTCATGTTCCAAATAAGCAGAGCCTTTGTATGCCAAGCATGTAGAACAACAAAAAAGTGGAGTGTAATATCCAGAAGAAAAAGGAAAAATGTCCTGATTTGTTGTCATATTCCATTGCTAATTATCATTTTTCTGATAACTTGTTCTTCAGTAACCAGTGGATACAGAACATTTTAACATTGTTTATTAGTCACACAAATAATGCAATCCATTCATTATTGTAGTCCTCACTTACTGAATTCAATTTTTTACTAAGATGAGTATCATTTTTGAGTATCATATGGCTGCAAATTTATCTCTGGGTTGAATTTTCTGTAGTCTGGTGTACATTAACAAAGCCCTGTAGTTTTAAGTTTTTTCATTTCTAATAACAAGATGGTTTAAAGTACGGACAAGTCATGACAAGATTTCGATCGAACTTTTAAGGCCATTTTCTTATTGTTCTTTGCCACTAGTCTGTCTAAGAATCGTCGAGCCTTGGTGGTCAAACTTTCTTTACGTTTATAGATAGATCTTCGTCTTTGATTTATCTCCTTACTGTCCCTACGCAGGCGGATTTGCCGAACAATACCTTCAAACAGTTCTGATACATTGTGATTTAAGGCAGCTGAGGTTTCAATGAACTTGCAGTCAAACACAACAGCACAAGCTCGGCCCTCTGAAACAGAAGAGTTCACACTGTATTAGCACTCTACTAGAAACTCAGTTTCATAAACAAAACACAAAGAAGCCTAATTGTTTAATGCCTTTGGAATACGTTAGTTGAAGGAAACTCTTGTGGTTTTAGAAGTTCTATAGTACTTATGTAGTCTAGCCCTTTTGCATTTGTATATGCATTTTGGTTTAAAAAATTTAATAATTTGTAAGAAATCTGATATGAGCATTCAATTCATACTACTTGGCAAGTACAAACCTGTTTGAGTGCTCTGGACAGAAACTGCTAGGATTACTGTACATATTATTTGAATATACAGATTTACTTGAACATTCTCTTAGTTTTTGGCCAGTGCACAACTGCTACCAGTGAGAAAAGGTGACCCCTGATGTTGTGAAGTCTATGCAGCACAATAACAGAAACATAAGCTCTGCAGGACGAAGAGAATGTGCAGCCATAGTAACAAAATAGTGTGGCTACTGTTGCAATGTTTGAAACTCGCATCATGATGTCCATCACTATGTCACTGGAATGGTCTGTATATGCTCCCACAGTGACCCACAAGAACACTTGGTAATGTGATGACTTATGTTTCCCACTCTAGATGTCCCCCCCACTGTTTCTCAAATATGATGCCTTTCTGTATCTTTATATATATATATATATATATATATATATATATATATATATATGTGTGTGTGTGCGTAGATATATATATATATATATAT